>NW_010110649.1:0-95478 GCF_000699245.1 Pterocles gutturalis
TAGCTGCGAAAGTGCCTTCATTGATAACAAGCGTAAGAGGATTCTTCATTCACTCACATAGTCGATGCCTGTGCTTTGGGAGCAGAAGGTGCTGGACTTTGTCTCTGTTTATAAATGTGACATTCTGGACAAACGCAAATCGTAAGATTAGAAACAATAGATTAGAGAACGCAAGACGTTTGTTACTGTAATAAGGATGATTAGACTGTGGCTGGGTTGTGAGTGGAATGGGAGAGGTCACGGAAAAAGCAAGAGAGAAGAATCAGAAGGAGAGGCCTCGAATGTGTGGTTATCAGGAAGGCTGCTTCCACCCTGCTCTGGTTTCTGTTAATAAATCCACAGCTTGGAACCCATCTGAAGACTCTGAAACATAAATGCATTAAGGTACATTAGCTACTATGGCTATAAAGAACCTCAGAGTCATGACATTATCAGATATGCAAGACAAAGAACAGATTCTCAGAGCAGCAGCCAGAGAAAGCAAACAATTAATTACAAGAATAGCCTGCCCAAATGTTGTTCCTCCCAGACCTGAGCCCGATACCAAAAAATTTAAAAAGCATAACATAGATTTTAAGATGCTCCTAACCCAGGGAGATGCTGAAGGTCACTTCCATTTCATATAGAACGAAGTATTCTACAATGGCCAGTCATATACCATTTGTGCGGGGTGTGGAAAAAAAAAAATAATACACACGGAAGCATAATGGTTATCAGGATCTCTATAGCATTGGAGAAGGTTCAGGAAAAGGAGTCGATGCTGGAGGATCTCTTGAGCCAATACTACTTGGGCTAGGGTGGGAACGGGAAGAAAAAGGGGAAAGAATAAATCACAATTTATAGATGGCTGAAATTCTCTTTCAAGTAAGAACTGTCAACGAGTCCATACAGAATCTTAGAACTGATGTGACATTTAGGATAGATTTTTTTGTATCATTAGATCAAACTTTAAAGACTGCTAGTATTCTGAGAAGGCTCACCTGCTCTCACAGTTATATCAGTCAATATTAACTACTTTTTTGTTCACATACAGATTTCTCACCTTTAGAATGAAAAAGAAACAGACACTGTGTCTCTGAGGGTTTATATCCTATCAGAGAGGCAGTGAGTGATATGTTGTAATGGTTGGATAGTTTCCATCTGCCATTAATGAAGACAGAGAAGAGGTTTTTTTTCCAGGTAGGAATGAAGCCTTTTTTGTTCCTAGTGATCATCAGTCCTTATTACCATATTTTACTGAATTGGGGACAAACATGTGAGCTGTAAGAAATGGTATCAGTTGGAAGGATGTCATCCTCCATACCATATAATTTAGTTTGCAACTTTTAAATTCAGCGAATAGATGTAAATAAACATTTCTCTGCAAAGGACTGGAAATAAGAAGCTGGCTGTGCTCCATTGTACTTGAGAATAGAAATGGAAATTCAGTGAGAATAAGGAAAAGGAGAACTGGCTAATTTGGATTGTCAGTTCTTGAATGCCAACAAAGACGAAAACTGACTTGAAATTTTTTAAATTTATCAAACTTTAAAAAGTCAAATTTAAGCACCTGCTTAGGACATTTATTATTAATAAATCTTAAAGCTGAAGGTAGTAGAGATGTTTACTAATTCAGATTGCCCAGGAGTCCCTTTCTGCCAGAACTTGCTGGCAATGTACAAGTCAGAGTTGAAATTAAGCAGATACTGGTGCAGCCTGCACAGGTGAGTATCTTCCACAGTACATGACCAATGCCATATACACCGTACTGGACAAAAGAAAGAAGAGCCATTTAACCTGCTGTGAAACTGGCCCTAGGTTTGTGCTCTGCAGAGCTGGTTCATGCAAGTCATGATAAGCTCTGGCTACTAAAATATAGCACTGAGGTTTAATATTTTGCCAATACTAATCACTTGCATAACTCTTAGTGGCAATTATATTTTGATTCATGTTTGCAGAGATTTTTCTTTCCCGTCCCATGTTTGAACTACTTCACTGAACTTTTACATAGTGTAAAAATGTACCTACAAAGGAAAAAGGGAAAAAGATGGCTCCTAGAGAAAAATATATCATGTGGAGTCACTTATTCAGGCCCAGATCTGCTCACTTCTGGTTTCATGCACATGAATAACATTATTGCCTTCAATGGCACTTGCAGACCTAGACTGATGTTTGATGGATAGAGGCCTAAGCCTTTTAACTATAAATTCCCTATTCATATGAATAAAAGCCTTCTGAGCTAAAATAAACAAACAAATAATAAAAATGAAAAGGAACTTGTATATTCATATTTTCCTCTTTTTTAAGACTTTTTTTTTATATGAATGTCTTAACTCTAGAATAGCTCTGATGATTAATACCGTACTGAGAAGCATAATTCCAATGGATATAACTAGTTCTGTTACAAAACATGCTTGTTAAATGTTGAAAAGGTATACAGTATTTACAAAATATTTTATTATTTTTTTACAAAAGCCGCATACAATATGTGGCCTTATTTTGCTGCATATCTACTTTTCTTTTTTTTTTCTTATTACTTATTTACAATCTCAATCTGTTATTATGGTTCTATACCAAGTTGACAACTGTGCAGCAACTCTGTCTATATTTTGTTTCTTTTCACAGTGGAACCACAGAAAAAATGTTTATAATTGGCTGTGCAGTGACACACATTTGCCATGTCTTTGTTTTAGTTTGCACGAGTTATCTATCTATGCTCTATACTATTTCCTGTTGTACGTATGTTTTCATTCTACTGTTTTCATCTTGGATCTGCTAAAAAAGTGCAGAATCTGTTGCTGTCTGTGCTACTTGGACTCCCTATAGCCCAGCGATATATTCTGTTGTAGCTACAATTAAAACTGTTGGTGAAAAAGTACAAAGAAAACAGAGTCATTTTCTCAGCCCTATATTCTTCTGAATGGTGAGCACAATAAACTGTGCTGTGATGGCAGAAACAAACAATTGAAGGAAAATGTGTTTGCAACCCTGAACACCATATTGTGCCTTCAAATGCAGTGAGACACCTAAAGCTGTGTTTATAAACTGGCATTTTACAGCATTTGTAGTGAACTTGTGATTATAAATGCATATTTAGGTTATATAAACCAGTCCCTCATTAACAACACATATTTAAAACCAAAATGTTTCCATTTAATTGTGCATCTTAGTAAAAATGTGAAAGCATTAGAACTATGCCAATGTTCCATATTTTAAAAATTTATTTCCACCACAAATTGCTCCTCTTTTTGCTCTTACAGTTTTCTGAAAGCAGGTCTGTCTTTGAAAGAAAGGTGAGCACTCAAATGACTTTCCATTTTCACTGTTTCTTCTGTCACATGGTTGCTTTTGCCATCCTACACGTCAACCCAGGCGCTCAGTCTTCTGGTTGTAGGAGAAGTTTCCAACACCACAGTTCACCAACATGTGTGCTCTGTGAGAGATTCTGTACTGGTTATTGGGATCCATTCTCACCTGCTGTCTTAAGCCATGCTTGTTTAAGAGAGATCAGACAAGCTATGCCTAAGCCCTCCTACTGCAAGTACAGGGTTGTGCATAGGCAAAAGAGTCCCATGTAAAGACAGGGCTCAAATACTAACTACCTCCTCCAGGATAAATCTGTATGTCTTATGCCTCTTCAGAGTAGATCCAGTAATCAGCAAAAGGGATATGACATTTTTTTTATTGCTGTGGGTTATCACCAGAGGGTTTCTGAGAAGCAAAGGGATCTGGAAGGATGTAAGTGAAGAGACGAGGGTGGGAGCATGATGGAACACAGGGGAGGCACCCTGCCTGGAAAGGAGCAGATGAAAAGATACTAAAGATTATGCAAAAAGAGTTGGTTTTGTAAAGAGAACAAAGCAAGAATGGGAAAGGCAAGAAAAGCCGGAAGAGACATTATTTAGGTATTTTTGTCTTGAAGGTGAAGGAATTTGCACTGAAGTGTGCAGGAAAGCAGAATCAAGAAGTTCAAGTGTTTATCACATGGTTCAAACCATGAGAAACAAGGAGACTAAGAATTTTGATGGGCAAGGAACAAAGTGAATTACAAAGAACATGTTGCCATATTAGACAACTGCAACAGGAGCACTTCTAAAATAAGTTGTCTACTTTTGACGTACGGCTATGCCTAAAAAAGCCTGGAGCACCTCACACTCCTAGATGGAAAGGATGGTTTGGAGTGTGTCAAGACTAACACATTTCTTCAGTTGCCACCTCAATTAAATATTCCTGTAGGACCTTGTATTATATTGAATATTGCTAGAGGACCTGGACCTTCAGTCACAAAATGGGGCTATGGTCCAGCAATGTATTTCAGCCAGTGGGCTTGAGGAATTTGTGGTTTCTAGCAATGCATTTACATGCATACACTGGGATTTGCAGTGCAAGTGTTTACTGTTGATGGCAGTGAGGAAAAGAGGAAGGGAGGGAAGTAATTCCACTCCATGCACAATGCAAACCAGAAAACTGATGTAGTGAAAACTCAGATATATGCCTGAAACAGGACAGAAGATCAGATTAATCTAGTCTTTTCTCTATCACTTTTTTTTTTTAATCTACATTTGAGGAAATGATTTACTCTGCATTTAGGTTTTCCCACAGATGTGGAATATTTTACATTACCTTACACTACATGACATTAGAGAATATTTTACATTACCTATTCCAACAGAGTAGTAATATCAAATGTATCCTCCCACTACTTTAACGATGTCATTACTATTTTATACGTACGCTATTATTCTTATAGCAGATTGTTCACAAAATATTTAATGTGCCTGTTGCTCATGAAACTTGGATTTCAGTGTTTTAAGTATGACAGGATACAACAGCATGCCTTATAACAGCATACCCCTTCATGGGTGAGTAAATACCTAATACATAGTAAAATACGTAGTTTTCCATAGACTTATATACCAACTGTGAAGTTGCAGTTCTTTTTCCTTTTTCTTCCTTTTTATTCACATGAAATTACATGTTCCTGGAGGTGAATGTTTGCTACTGAACAAAGATGGGATCAATGCAATCTAGGAGAGCTTACTGTAAAACTTGAGTGTTCCCAAACTGTTTTTCTTGGGTGAAAGGTGGGAAAGGAGGAAAGAGAAGAGGGAGGAAACAATTTAACCAGCTCTAGACCTAGCCATACAACTCTTAACTTTATTTCTTTTTAATTACATTGTCCCCAAAAGCCATTTTCTCATCTTATTTTGATGAGCAGCTCAGGCAATTATTCACAAACTCCTGGTATTGCTAGAAGAAAATCTTCTTACAAGAAGAGGTAAACTATACGCTGTCTTTAACATACGTTACTGGAAAGTACAGTGACCTCATTTAAGTACACGTGGGTAACCCCATAAATAGTGCAAACGCATTATTGTAAGGGTCAGCATATCACAGCCTGATACCCAAGATCTCAGTCTGTTTATTCGCTATTGCTCTGAGCCCCAAGGCAATCTACACAGTGACTTCTCCTGTTGACTGCAGACTTTGTGGAGTCTCTCTAGCCTGGGAGTTTGGTAAACCCAAACCTCCCAAGATCCTTTGAAAACTCAGTTTTGCTTTGTTTTTAAATCAGTAATTATGTGACAACACAAAATCTGATCGCTGTTGCAGTTTGTGATATCACCTCTCTCCCATACATAAAATGCCATTTGAAGACTGTAGAGGAGCAGGATTTTGAAAGAATTATTTCCTGTATTTAGGGGCAAATAGAGCACTCATTAAACAGCAGGAGCAATAGCATTTCAGCTAAAGCGAGGCAGGCTCTTCTGCACAACTTTCTCCCACGCATCCCTGCCAATGCCAACGACCTGTTTCGCCTCCTGTTATTGCAGTCCCGGGCCTCTGAGCAACTCTGCCAAAACACCTCAGTCCTGACCTGTGACGCCCTTTGCTGTTCCAGTCCTGGGGCTCCCAAAAGGTTCTGCCAAGACCTCCTTTCTGACCTGCGCTGAGCTCCCTGCTATTTCTCTCCCGGAGCCACCAGGCAGCTTTGTGTGAAGGCCACTCCAGTGCCCTGCGGTACCTCCTGCTGTCTTTGCAGTGCTGGGGCCCTCCGTAGCTCTGTAAATAAGCCTCCATCCTGACCTGCAGCAACCCTTGCTATTAGGATCCCGGGGTCTCTTCTGAGTAGAGCCTGCCAATCACTCCAGACCACTGCCTAGGGGGACTGGGGGGATTTTTCTTCCTTTTTTTTGGTGGGGTAGGGAGGAGATAGGGGAGGAGAGGGAAAGGGCTGTTTTTAAAGCTTAATAGAATCAATGAAGAATTTAAAGAATACAGTTTAACATGTTATGAAAACAAAGGCTTTGCTCTGGTTCACTGCAGCAAAAGCACACTAAATGACACTTTTCTACTTGTGGGAACACAACGTGGACTGAAATAGAAGGAAAGAGCACATAGGAAAGGATTAGTCCGAAGCAATCAAAGCTCTTGATAGCCAAAAGAAAAAAACGTAAATTTCTTTGTGTGTAATTGGAGGTGCAGCCCTGCACAGCTCAGCTCTTCTTCCTTGTAGCATTCGCTACTGATTTCCCACATTCAGCATTTTTGCTCTCCCCCATCTCTTCATATCCTCGCTCGCGTGGGCCGTAACCTAGCGAAAGCTGATGTGTGCTGAGTCTCACTAAGTCCAAGGGGATTGGTTCACATACCTAACATTAGCCATCAGCGAAAGGACCAGCAAACTGTGAGGACTCAGACCATGAAGTATTTGAGATAAAGATTTGTAAGTTTTGCCTCTAGAACTTTATACAAAAAGACGCATCAAGAGTCATATTGTCTTGAATTGTGTTAATGTACAAGATGTCAAACTTTAAATGCACAAATCTACTTTTAGTAATGAGATAACTCTTGTTACTCCGTAGTTTAGGATGCAGATGTGGCTTTTTTTCCCCGTAAGCCTTTTGTAAATACTTGCCCTACAATCTTAAATTTTTAGCTCTCTCAACGTGGATTTTTTTACAGTCTGATCAGTATCAGCATGTAGAATACTTATTTTGTGATCACTTCTTACACCTGTAGCATCCTCTTTTCTTGTTTCTGAAACAATGTAGTTTCTGCACACCCTCACTCTTCCCCCCTCCCTCCTTTCCAACGTGCTCAGTGCCTTTGGTTTCTTCACATCACCAGGAAAATTTGTTTGCTGATAGTTGTTGGGATTTTTTCTTTTAACTTTTTAAAAATTTTTTAAAATTTTAATTAATAATTTAAATTTTAAATTTTTTAATTTTAAATTTATTTTTTAAATTTTTTTTAACTGTGTACATTTAGGGAGAGAGACAAAAATTGTAACTTGTTTTGAGTTATTTCAGAATTCATTAAATGTTTGTACTTCCCAGATTTATGTCAGGACGGTAGGTTGAGATTACTATGATACATTTGCTGACTGGACTACTTGATGACTTGCTGGAAGCATCATCTCATAGTTTAGATAACAGCTACAGATCATTAGAGACAAAAATGTTTATTCAGAAATTTCAAGGATTTTTAGGATAACCCTAGAGTCTACAACATGATGCACTGTGTGGAAAGTCATTTCAGACATGTATGAATATTGCTGGGCTGAGCAAAAAAGAAGAATTTTTCATGTCTCTGTGAAATTATGTTTTACAATAAAATTTACATATATTTCTAAAAAAGAACCTGTTCAAAATTTAAGTCAAAGTGTCAGTACTGATAAAATTAATGAATTAAAACCTTAAAGAAATAAATTTATTTATTTTAATTTGTCCAAAATAAATAAATTCAACCTGATTTCAGGAACAATTTAAGTCCAACCAAAAAGTCATGTCATCTGAAATATTTAATCAGACATAGCTATGGGTGACCTTCCCACTACTTAGACCGTAGTTCTAGCTTTGGCTTAGGTCCACTTTGAGTTCACAGGTCATCCACATTGAAACTTCAGGGTACCACATAAACCATCACTGAAAAAAATGGCCTCTGCCAGTTATTACTGAACAGTAATTTGTTTCACCTTCAAATCCTGCTCTGCAGTGTTGCTTGGGGAAAACAGGCATTCATTTTCCCCATCTGCTCCACACCTCAAATTGTCTTTCCTCGTGTGATCAGATACATGATGATCCAGTGGCACCTGAGGAGCCTCCAGCCTGTCCCAAGGGAGAATCGGGAGAGAGATGTTCATAGGACAGTCAGTCTCAACAGGCAGCTACGTAAAGATGTATGCTCAGCCTTATTCAGAAGAGGGAACTTAATAACTTCATAGTGCTGCAACTGTTTTGAACCCTGGCCATCAGTAAGGAAGGGCAACACCATAAAAATAATACGTGATAGGAAAAGACTATTTTCTAGATGCAAAATTTCTGAGACTTTCTGACTGTACCTCGATCGATTCTAACCTCCC
Organism: Pterocles gutturalis; assembly: GCF_000699245.1. NCBI lineage: Eukaryota > Metazoa > Chordata > Aves > Pterocliformes > Pteroclidae > Pterocles > Pterocles gutturalis. The sequence goes on from NW_010110649.1 coordinate 8,345, forward strand.
TGTTTCATTTTCAACTACCATATATGACAAAAAGTTTGTGGTTTTTTTTGAGAAAAATATATCCCTGAGCAGCTTGTATTGGGTTTTATAAGGAAAACAGAACTGACGCAGAAAGATTATTTTCTAAATGTATTGTAGGTAGGGGAAAACACACTCATTAAAAGAAATTGAATTCTTTATTGCATAAAGCCACCAAAAAATAAAATGCAAAGACAGGCATGACAAAAATGTGGTCATGCATTATAAATTCAATTTTAAAAGCCTAGTTAAGTTAAATATACTTACCACATCTTAAACAGTATTTACAGAGAGCAAGAGAGATGACAAGAAAAGAAAATAGATCTCAGAGTAGATAGGAGATATTTATGGCATATATTCTGAAACACAATCCTTCAAATTCCCAGGTTTAGGTTTTCATTTTACAACCAGAGGCCCAACCAGGACAGGGTAACAAGGATCTAAGCTACAGCAGGAGAGCCCAGAAGGAACTCCAGCAAAGTCAGCTAACATACCTCCAGGAGGAATGAATGATTTCTAGCCTCAGTGACCTGGCTGCTGATCTCTTGTAAGCTGTCCCTCACCATAACACGCCTGGCAACTCTGGGCACATTTAATCAACTTTCTGAGACAGTTTCAGGAAGCTGGACCTTGGGTTGTATCAAATCCTTGCAGTGAGAGGCAAAGAAGTACAGTTTCTCACGTTTCCTCCTGTATCACCGGGTACTGCCTGACCCACAGTTTGCAAACCAAAGAAAACGAATAAAACTTAACCCTGCTCTTACTCATCTGGTTTTCTTGAGGGTTTTATTTGCTAGAAAACTTTCCCTCCATGCTCCAATTCTCCTTCATCACTATAGAGATCTACTCACGGTGGTCTCATGAGCTTGACACTGTTGATTTGCACAACACTGTCTGAAATGGCTCTACCTCATTTCTGCTACAGGAGAATAGTAATAAATCCACAGATCACAGCAGGGACTGGAGAGAGGCATGGCCCACTGGGAGCTGTGGTTTCTGCAGGCTGCCCTCTAAAGACAAGACTCTAAGTAACTTAACTTTATGTGGATTTGATGCACTTAAAAGGTCCCACACATTTGGGGCTTCAGTGGTGAAAAATGCAAGCATCTCTTGAGACTTAACGTTTCACAACACAGGTAAGGGGACAATGACAAAGATATACTAGTATTATCGGTGCACGTGAAGAAGAAATGTGACTTGGCAGATGTTCATCACAACATTAACTTAACAAGGTCTTAAGTCTGTCTTGCAGTACCTTCCAAAAGTGCATAGTGAGAATGTAGGTACAGGAAGGTGCAGGTTGTTTTTTAAACAGACTAATGCTGTCTTTACTTTCCTCACCAGGGTTTGTAGTGGCCGTAACATAAGCCTTACTGAGCACAATCAACATGGGAGGAGAGGATGGGGGAAGGCAGGGAGAAAATCAGTTGTGCTAGGGATTGTGTGACTAAAATAAGGTATTGAATTTCTCATTTTCACAATGAAACACTCCAGGACAAATGAGGTGCTGAAGCAGGATTTATAATTCATCAAGTAATAGGATTTTGTACTGTTTAGCAGGATTAGGCATATTAAAGAAAGATCTATTTTTCAGTCTGACAATGGATGAGAAAAGTATATAGTGCTCTTCGTTGTTATTTTAAGCAATTTACAGGATTACTTAGTAGTGGAGGCCCTGTGCTCCCCCTATCTGTAATGTGTCACAGTAATGGTGACATTTGTATAATTGCAGTTTTCTCCATACAGCTTCAGAATCAGAGCAGTTGAGGGATCAAAGGTGTGAAGGTTGGTGGAGGGGAGGAGGGAGGGAAAGAAGGGATGTCAGGGGAGAAAGAGTAGAAACCAATTAAAACACTCCCTTATTAGGACCATGACCTCGGTGACCTCAGCCCTCCAAGTCTTTGGGACAGCATGTTCTGTGACTTAATGGTTTGTTTCAGGGGTTTTGTGTTAAAGTGCTGACTGTGCTTTCTCCAATGATGTCTGCCATTGACATAGCAAGGGGTTGAAGCCTCTCTTGCAAAGTGGTTGGGGGGAGGAAAAAGTTGTTTTTCACTAACACTTAGGATGGGATTCCCTGTTACAGACATTATTTTGTTCCTTCCTCCTCCTCTCTTTCAAAATAAAAAAGCAGAACAACAAAAAAAAAAAAGCTGTACAGCTTACTTTTTACTTTTTTATTATTTTCATACAGTTGTTTACTTCTGTTGGCAAATGTGGAAACAAAACTATCAGTACATTCAAGTTAAGGTTTCAGAGCAAAAGGCATATCCAGAGAAAATGGGACTTTTCCCAGCAGTGTTAACTCTAAAGTACATGCATGAAATGGCAGCTCCTGTCAGGAAAGCGCTTAGGCCAGGGAAGAGAAGCTGAAAGACAGATTATTCCTTGGGAATCTGAAATGTAGCTTAATTAAACCGGTATTACAATCTTTTTTATAACAAAGTTGTTAATGATGGCCCTTTTCTTTCTGAATTTAAAACATCTAGGCAGTTAAAGAAATTAAGTCCTTTCTCTCCAGAAACTCAAACGGCCAAACTATACCGCCAATTAATTCAAAGAACTCCTCTGGAAATCTGCAGAGGTTGCATAATGCACAGCTCCAGGTAATTTTAACCGAGAAAATAAGCCCCAGTGGCATGATCACTTCGCTCTCAAAACCCTAGAGCTCTTCTATGAGCAACAGAATGACCATTTTCCTTCTGGCAATCCCATTGTTACTGAAGAAACTGGAAAACTAAGTGCCTTAATTGGGATGACTTTCTGTTGAACACTGAATTATAAATATAATATGCAGAAAATGAAAATCTGCATTTTATTATTCCCACGAGATGAAACATGAGTCTGTTTACAGCAGGAAAGATATGGCTAATGGAAAATAACAACAATCTTTAAAAATTTTGTCACAAGCTCATTTGCTGTACTGAGTTGCTCTCAACATTTAAATATTAATACATATTCTGCTTGCAGAACAGAGGGCCAACCGCAATGGATACCTACCTAATTTCTCTTTCTACCTGAAGGAACAGGAAAACATATTAAAAAATCCTCCAAAGAACAGAGTAAATTTTATGCATGTACCTATTTTAAGTGGCACCTGCAGAAAGTGATCACATTCTCATGGTCTCCACAGAAAGAATTGAATTACTGTCAAGTTGGGAACTCACTGGCCTCATGGCAGCAACAAATCTGGAAGTTTAGTTCTTCTCACAGTTTGAAAGCAGATATTAAATCTTTGACAATGCTAATCATCATGTGGCAGAATTAATTAAAAAACAACCTCTTGAAAATTGGTCATTAGTACAGGCAGAAACGAAACAGAGGGGGGTCAATAATCTAACAAAATGGTCATTAGCAGCAGTTTAATACTTCGATTTGATTGGATTCTTGCTAGGCTCCAAAACAATAGGTTACCCAGCAACGAATAATAAAAATAAGGTCATAAAAATATATTCATGCTATCTGGCAACAAATACTAATTCAAACAACGGGACAAATTATTTTGGACTACAGCACTGACGGTCAGAAAAATATTTTCTGCTCAGAGAATGTTTTACTGAGATGTGAAACCTTTTTTTCAAACAGGAATTATGCCTCAGAGAATTCCTGGGAGGTACACGTGCCAAATTTTAAAAGTAGTCTTAATGCTACCCATAACATAGAGAAGTATATAAATATTACAAATAAAAAGCAAATTTGGGCACTCATTCTGAATGTGCTTGTTTACAGGTACAAGATTAGACCTCTGAAGTGACTAATAAACATTTAGTATCGTGACTTCACGGAGAGTCTCATGATACTTCATGACTTTCTTCTCAGAACTCCATGCCACTGCCAGCAAGGTATGTAAGATTTAATGCTTTCATTAGGGGTAATGTCCAGTTCCCAGGGCTCTAGAAAAACTTGCGGGCATGCTGTCCGAGATTCAAAACTTGGAATGAAATGTGGAAGAATTTAAAATTAATTGTGATAATGTAATGTTTTGTGATTTTTGAAGTTTCTGGCTTGCAGTTTTGGAATGTCTTGGAAAGGCAATACTGGCTAAACTTTTGGCTGTGCTGCTCATTAGATACAATAAGTGATCTGTAAGTAAATTATGAGAGGCAGAAGGGCTACAATTATTTATTTATCCACTGTTTCTGTGCATCAACCTCAAATTATATTTAGAATCTAAACTGAAAAACAGTCCCACCATGCCGTATTTCATTAAAGGGTATAGTTAAAATGTCCATTTAGAAGTTGTACTATGAGATTAGACTTTAGATTTTTTGACTATTTCAACATGTAGAAAACTATTATTACTCTATGCTTGGTGTTCTGAGTAACATCCATATGTCATACTGTTTTATATTGACCCATTTTGATCAGTGAGTAAAAACAGTTAATGACTGGACAACCAAATCCATCTAAATTATGTTTAAAAGTAACCCTAAACAATTATTCACTTTAGCCCCATTTGTGCTGTCAGTGGTTTGTGCTCAAAAGCAGACTGAGAGGTCACATCTGAAATGTATTTCAATCCAGTTGTTAGGAATAGCAATAATCAGCAACATAGACATGTTCCATCACCTAACAAATAATGTAAGAATGATGTGAAATGTGCTTTGAGGATGAGTAAGGTGATTTTACACAAAGGACTTCATCAGAGATGAGCTGATGTATGTATGCTAGGCAACTGCACTGGAAATCTACTCAGTCACGGTCTTTCCATTTATTGTCTTCTATATTATTATACCTGGAGCTATGTTTTAATGCACTGATTCTTTAACTTGCATTATATTACAATACTTTGGATAGCTATTTTATTTAAAAGATAGTTTGGCATACCAGACCAATTTGTTCCTCCTAGTGATACACAGATCATCAGCAATCCAAAGCCTCACAGACCAATCTTCCTAAGATCAGAAGACAGACAGTGTCACAGGTTTTTAAATTAATTAGTCTAGAACTTCTTTTTGTGGCTTCTACTTTTAGGCTTGTTAAATTGATGTCATATTTTCCAGGATTTTTTTTCCCTAATTATGAGAAACGTATATGAAAAGGTAACAAAAGCTGAAGCTACAGTCTAACCTATTTATCCCCAGTATTTCAAATTTCTACCCATATATTCCCTTAGTAGAATATCAAATATTGCCTAGGTCGTAATAAAATTACAAAACAATCATGCACCACAGTGCAACACAGCCTAACCTGTGGAGCCTGTTAACTCAGTAGTTTTCTGTCTGTGATATGCAAATATTTCACTGTCCCTGAACTACTTCTAAAGTATTGGTAAAGAAAAAAAAAAAAGACCATTATCAGTAAATTTGAATTCACTATGCAGAGGTCTGGCTCTATACTAAAACAAACTACCAAGCAAACAAAACCTCATACTCTCTAGTATCTGCAAAACCATTGGGAATGAAAACTACTGTGCCAGATTAGATTTGGATCTGAAATGAAAACTAATGCATGGCTTTGCACTCTTCACCTTCCTCTGGAGACTGTAAATCTAATCCATTAAGACAAATATCCTTGAAACAAATTATTTTGAGGTCTTATAAGTACATTTCCTATTTTAGAAGAGTAGTATCTTCAGTTGCCCTAAGTCAAACCTCAGTCACAGAAGCAGATTACATTATTTTACTAGAACATAGCATGTCAGTAATATTTGCAGGATTTGGCCCGTCCTCTGTAAGAAAACATTCTGCTATTCTTACGGAGTGTGTGGTAAGATTTTTCAGCAGACCTTGGAGTAAGTAATCCATAAACTATTTTGATCTTAGTGAAACTCAGTATTCAATATTTATTTTTTAGTGATAAAACAATAATGAATAGGGTGCAAACAACTGAAGAATGACTGCAAATGTTTCAATTAGTTCTGCTTAGATAATGTAACAGTCACACTCCTCTGAGCCACCAGTCCCCAAGAATTAGTTCTGATAGATACAAGTTGCAGTATGTACTCAAAATATTTGCTAGAAAACCTAGTGTTTCAGTTCTGCAAACTCAAAACACCTGTCTATACAGCCAAAGCAAATTCATTACAAACTAAAGTCTACTGCAAGGTGACATGAGATTAAAATGCTAATTCAGAAAAGTGTCTTTAGTTTTAGGAAGTAAACCAGGGCAGGCTTTTGAAAAGAACACTGAACACAGCTTAGAACAAAAGCAGAGTATACTTGAAATGTGGATATTAGGATGGTGTTTGTTCCTAAATAGCTGCTAACTTCTTTCAAAAAACCTAAAACATTAAATTTCCACTGCTGTTACAAGTAATTTAAAGCCTGACAATGATCCAAAGGATGTGTAATTCCCACTACTGAGGAAAAGGAAATAAAATAACACCACAGCCATGGTAAAAGAGCATAATCACACGTGTGCCATTTGCCATGACAACATGGTAACGTGTGTCCTGCATGTCCTACAGTAGAGCTGAGAGTTCTGCAACAGAGGCAGTGTTATTTTATCTTGTTCAAATACTGCAATGTCAACAAAATCTCAATAAGAAAAGGCTCAGTTCTGTGATGCCTCAAACACCTTAATTCTACGAGAGTCTGGTCTGGGTCAGTGTAAGTTTGATAGGCAATTAACGTCATAAGAGTGGGCAGCTCTGGATGACAATAATACACTCATGAGTCAATTCCTTTGCTGTGAAACAGAGTTAATATTTACTCTCTAGTATCATTTATCAGACTTAACCTCTTTGGTTTTCCATTATGCCTAGCACAACGACACCTTCATGTCCAGTAACCCAAATGATAAACAATCTGATATGATCCCTATTGAAGGGCATGTATTTTTTTTTTTTTTTCACTGGTTACGCAGTAGAGTTTGTTTAGAAGTGACACGTTTGTTCTTTCCATCCCTTGGAAACCTGAAGTAGGATATTTTTTCAGTGACAGATGACCCAGAGCTTCCAGACATCAAGTTTCTTTAAGTTGTCAGCTTAAGCACCCAACATCATTAGTCATTTTTAAAAATATTAGTCCATTTCACTGTGTCATTGGATGTAGATGAGTCCACCCAGGAAGAAATCTGATTCCCTGATTAAATTCAATACACTGTGTTTCTGCAGTAATGACATTGAATACCACACTGACCTTCCTAAATGTAACAAATGCTTATCCACTTAGTAAAATGTAATGCGTTGACCTTCTTTCCCCTCAGGAATCATAATTTCTTATTAGCTGACCAAGAGACATTTCTGTCATCTAGCGTTTAAAGAAAAATATTTGAAGAAAACTGTTGCAGTTTTTATATGATTGTATATTACAGCCTCTAGAAAAGAGAGAATGCCATCCATGCTGAAAAACACAGAGTTCCTGCTTCACAAAGTTTATAGAGGTAACACTACGAACTGGATTGCATGACAACATTACTTGCAAGAACAGAAAAGAGATTTTGTGATCAGAGACGAGCTTTTTGGCTTTGCCAAGGATAGCATTCATGCATTGTAAGGATTGCACTCCTTCCAATGAAATAATCAACATACCTGATTAAAATGCTGTAATCATTGTTGCTGCTTTCTCTTTTTCATACTTAAAATCATTGAAACTTTATGGTGGGTTTTTTTGTGGAAAAGAGGAAGTTCAGTTTCAAGTACTACTTTGAAGGAAAAATACTGTACTATTGCATTATGTCAGATCTAAGCTATTGTTTAAAATAATTCAATATAGAAATTCATACCAAAACAAAGGCACTAAAAAAAAAAAGGAAATAAAAAGGGTATGGTTATAAATTATCACTTTCCTTTTATTCCTTCTGATTTATTCCTAACTCTGATTGTATTATTTTTTTTTCCAAAATGCAAAAAGCACTTGTGTAATTCTGGCCTTTATTTCTGTAGGGGATTAATATCAAGAGAAATTAATTCTTACTACTTTTCACAATGTAACTAATCTGGATAAGGATCTAATATTTTTACTGAAATACTTATATGCATATAACCCTTCACATGAGCATAGTTATACCGCTGTAAAGATTCCTTGTACTGTTAAAGTGGTAATTCCCTTACACGTCTATGAATGTGCACATCTCTCTAAATCTCCATGAGGATTGTTTATACTAAATTACTAGTCAGCCAAGTTAAACTACTTGACCATATGAATTGGGACCATTGTTTCCTCCAATTTCATGGTGTCAAACTAAATAGCCATGAGAGTGAGAGAATGTATTCATATGTAACTTCTCAGTGACTGTTCTGAGCACTGCCCCTCCGCCCCTCCAGATTATTTTTACATGTGTGGTACTGCACTGAATACACCTTCCTGATACTGGGCTGCTTGTCATTTCAGACTTTAAGCACTGGTGTTATTGTACTAAATTCAATTTATAGAGCTATGGACACGAATATTGCCAGGGCTAACGTGCCAAGCTAACAAACAGCTTGTGCCAGAAGTTCGTCACATTGCATACTGCAGATCCGGCAGTGAATGGGATATGAGACCCTGTACAGAATGGAAAAAAGAATTTTGTGTTTTGCAACTATAGGAAAGTCCAGCTGAGGAAACAGCTATCAGGAACAGAAAGATGTGGAATGATAGGCTCTCTTTTTTTTTTCCCCTTCCTTTTTTTCCAACACTTCTAGACCCTTTTCCTCAGCTAATTGTCCAATAATAATTTTGAGAGCTTTATTTATCAGAAATGACAATTAGCATGTTGCGTTCTTTTCATGCTGTCCACATACAGTAGCAGTGAACTATTACTTTAAATGTAGCAAAAAGTTTGAGGATTTTTTTGTAATGATTTTCTGTTTTTAAATAGAACAAGTATATATGTTCAAATTTAATCTTTTGCCTGCTCAATTTTATGTGTTGCATGGTTCAGAATGCAGCAGGAACACGCGCTGGGTTGCTGAACTGAGGAATCATAGAATCATAGAATCATAGAATCATTAAGGTTGGAAAAGACCTCAAGGATCATCAAGTCCAACCCTACACCACCTAACTCACTAAACCATGTCCCGAAGCACCACATCTGCACGTTTCTTGAACACCTCCAGGGATGGTGACTCCACCACTTCCCTGGGCAGCCTGTTACAATGCCTGATCACTCTTTCAGTGAAGAAATTTTTTCTAATATCCACCCTAAACCTCCCCTGGTGTAACTTGAGGCCATTTCCTCTTGTCCTATCACTTGTTACTTTAGAGCAGAGCCCAGCACCCCCCTCACTGCACCCTCCTTTCAGGTAGTTGTAGAGAGTGATAAGGTCTCCTTCTCTAGACTAAACAACCCCAGCCCCCCCAGCCGCTCCTCATAAGACCTGTGCTCCAGAGGAACAGCAAGAGCTCTTTTTGGGTATTACTTTAGAAACTTGCAAGAGTGATATGAACTCCTCCCATAGCACTAAGTGTTGTTCCGCAGCAGCATCTACCAGACACCTTCTGGCATGAAGACAAGGATGGACATAACAGTGAAGTAACCAATACAGTGGGTTTAAAATTCTGCCCTCCAGAACTGACTACAGAATCTTTCAGGCTTTGCTCCTTGTCCTAAAGGATGTATTTTCCCAATGTGCCAAAGAGCAAACTCAAAACCATGTGCCCTCAGGCTATCAGCTCTACACCTGAGTACCACCTTCTTTTTGACTCACTAGAAACCTTTTGGCAGTCTGCTTTGCACTTTAAATAGCACAGTCTCTTTGTCTCTGTAATCTGAGTCACAGTCTGGAGGTTAGGTGCTGACAGACTTAACAAGTTACGGTTTGCCCTGTCTGCTGACGCAGCAGGGAGCTGGTTTTGTGCACTTAGCTGTGCTGTTCTGGAGATATGACCACATTTAATGTTACTCAGAATGAATGCAGGAAGATACTTCTTTGTCACCTAAAGCATGGTGGATACAAATCTCCTTGCAGTCACTTGGTTCTAAACCATTCCTTTACTGTTGCTTACATTTCCAAAACAAAGCCAGATGATCCATTCTCCAAACCTGTCTTGTTACACGTGAGCACATCTTTCTGATAAGGTAAATTACAGAACAAAGGGAAATGTACTGCTTCAGCCCTCCCTCCCCCTTTAATTATCAGTGGCTGGAGACACAATTAATTTTGGAATTAAGACTGTCTGCTTTCACAAAAACATATCCTTCTTTGTCTGGCTATGCTTTTTTTTTTTTTTTTTGGTCCAAGCAATGTTAGTAATTATCTTCTGGGTCGCCTCTCAGTTGTCAATAGGCTGTCTGTGTGCTGTTTCTGTAGTGTTTATAACAACAGGCTGTTCGTGGCACAATGTGGCACATCAAGGAAACCGATGGAGTGAGGGAGAAAAAAAAATCAAATAATTCGGCAGGGCTGCAGAGGTTGATGTTACAGAGTAATTAAAGATGTCATACAAACAGATAACATATTTGAAACACAGGGCATCCTAATGAGCATGATAAAACTTAAAGCAATTGTTTCATGTCTTGAATGTGGCATAATTATAAAAAACAAAACACCACCTCTGAGACAACTAAATCTCTGACTAAAGGACATGGATTTTACAAGCTTTAAATAAGCCTTAGAAAAATGCCATCAAGTACCCACTCCACATGATCCTAACAGGCACACAGAAGATTCGGGAACATATGGTGACACAGACACGGGTAAAACTGCATGTCTCAGAAAGAGCAGGGATTTTCTCCTGCTAAAATGTGGTGTGTTGATAACTTTGTAGTTTGGAGTTCTCCCCGTAAAATCTCTGCTCAGACTGGAAGGAACTGCACCTAAGGCAGGTGATGATAGGATCATTTTGTCTCCATATATGGTTGACTTGGGTCCTTGATCCCCCCTTAAGAATGCCCCCAAGGCTGACTGTCACAGTAGCCTGTCCCTGAGAATAAGATCCAAAAATAAAGACTGGGACTGTAATCATAAAAGCGTTATGGCATTACAAGCAGTAAAGCAAAAAATAATTTATACATCAACCCTTTAGCTGTGGAATTTTAGTCGTTTCTTGTGTTCTCAGTGATTTTTATTACCTATGGTCTCGCTGTTGCGAAAGGGGAATGCGTGTGTATTAACTGCAGTGAGAACTTCATTAAAGTTCAGTGACAGACAGCAGAAGGTAAGCTTGTATGACTGAAAACAAGTTTGAAGTTACTGCAGGGTGGACTGGGGTGAGCAGAGAACACCTCCATCAACATAACCCAATCTGGCTTGGGTGCTATTGGTCCCGTTAACTGTAAGGTGCTATACAACTCATGGTAATTACATATAGCACTGTTCTCATAAAAAATGCAAATAGTGTTACTGGACTTCCTATGGGGTTCAATATATTGATTCTTGACTCTACATTGTGGCCAATATCTTTCAAGATAATTTTATTTTTATTTATCCTTTCAGATACAGCTCTATTCTAATCTGCCAAAAGAAACTACTACCATGGAGTTTCCTTTAAAATTTACACAGCTTTCAGTTCTAGCTCTAACTAACAATAACCATACTTATCTGCAGACAGTAAGGAACTTTACAACACTGGTGTTATTATCTCAATTTTGTAGCTGAAAAAAAGAGGTTACTAAACTTTTCCCAGAACAGGAATAGAACAAGGTGAAATGCAGAAGTAAGTTGTCTACATGTGATATAACCTCTTGACCACAGTAATGCTACTTTCTAAAGATACAACAATATATATACTGTCAAGAACGTATAAAACTCAGAACAGTATTAACTACAACAGCAAATTCACATGACTCTGAAAAAACCCATCACAGGAGGAGCCATGACTCCCTGATCTATGAGATGTATTTTCTTTTTAAACTTTCCCACCAAGGAATGCCTACGCAGGCAAAGGTCACTGATGATGCCATTAGTACCTCTACTTATAGATCTGCTGTGTGACAAGTGAGATTACAAAGCGGTTAAAATACTGAAAACTAATTATATTTTACAGGAACTATTTTCTGAACCTATAAAAATTAGAAATATTTTGATTATCCTCAAACAACACACGTTAAACAAACTGCTGAAAACAATGAATAAGTTTTAAATATTTGGTGGGTCTTTTTAATAAAGTGATGGAATTAACTGTAAAAGCCAAAACCAGCAAGCAGGAAGAAGGACTCAATATTTTACACTTAGAAAACCTAAGGAACACATATGATTAGAAGGACATATGCCACACATAAGCTCTTGCATATAAAGCACATGCAAACATCCAGAAGAATTATTAAAAAAAGTTTCCGTTTCATATGAGCCTGATGAACACTTGAAGTAACGTGTGCGACAAGAAATATTGCTACAAATGTGAGATGGAAAGAGAGATTATCCTTTAGTGTAGAGGTCTATGCAGACTCACTGAAGGAACAGATAAACCAAAGGAGGAAGCATGTTCAGCATATGGTAACGTGTATTTGGGGGGAGGGAGGCAGACGGCCAGAAATAATTTCATAGAATCATAGAATCATGGAATGGCTAGGGTTGGAAAGGACCTTAAAGATCATCAAGTTCCAGCCCTCACAGTGAAAAATTTCTTCCTAATGTCTAGTCTAAATCTACCCTCTTTCAGCTTATTTATCAAAGGCCAGCAAAAACAGACAAGTTTCAGTAGAGTATCTGGTAGATGAACATCTAACAGGCATTTTGGAAGTACTGGTGAAGTTAATGCAGCAGTATCTAGAGAGTAACTGTAGTCTACGTTTTAATTTGGGATGGTAAACCAGGTACAGAATACACATTTTGTAACTAAAAAGGCCATGCTGTAACTGCATTGTAACACTAGTAAAAAAGCATTGGAAAATTCAAAGAGGAATTTGCCTCGAGAAAGAAAGGCTCGGGGGATCTTATCAAAGTGTGTATATATCTGATGGGAGGGTATAAAGAAAATGGAGCCATACACTTCCCAGTAGCTTCCAGTGAAGGCATGAGGGGCAATGGGCACAAACTGAACTACAGGAGAGTCCGTTTCAACACAAATATTTTTTACTGTGAGTCTGATTGAATATTGGCACAGGTTATCTGGAGAGGTTATGGATTCTCCATCCTTAGTGGTATTCACAACCCAAAAGCAGAAGGCCCTTACCAGCCTCCCTAGCTGACTCTGCTTTGAGTGGGGGTTGGACTAGATATCTTCTGAGGTTTCTCCTAGACACAGTCATTTTGTGATACCTGAATGAAGTGCAGATCTCTATTTAAATAGAAGTCTGATGAGACAGCTAAATTTGATGTTTCCACCAGGACCATCATGGAATTCTTATGTGTCCTACAAAGTCAAGGACTCCATTCACAAGCTATCCAAGAGGACCATCTGAAGCAGGTTGTTTCATCCGGTACCCTACTGAATGGGGGTTGCCTGATCAAAAGAGAGCACTTCACTGCATTCGACCCCCAGTTTCCATAGCACTGCTCTTCTCTCCAAAGCCTGTGTATCCAGGACCTAGACTTGTTAACATTACAAGATAGTTACCTCTTAAGTAACATATGGCCCCTCTGGGCCCCCCAACGTAAGAAAGACATGGACCTGCTCAATCGAGTCCAGAGGAGGGCCACAAAGATGATCGGGATCTGGAGCACCTCCCATATGAGCACAGGCTGAGAGAGTTGGGCTTGTTCAGCCTGGAGAAGAGAAGGCTCCAGGGGGACCTTATAGCAGCCTTCCAGTACTTAAAGGGGGCCGACAGGAGAGATGGGGAGGCACTCTGCATCAGGGAGTGTAGTGATAGGATGAGGCGCAGTGGTTTTAAGCTGAAAGAATGTAGATTTTGGTTAGATATTAGGAAGAGATTCTTTACTGTGAGGGTGGTGAGACACTGAAACAGGTTGCCCAGAGAAGTTGTGGATGTCTCATCATGAGAACTGTTCGAGGCCAGGCCTGATGAGGCTTTGAGCAACCTGGTCTAGTGGAAGGTGTCCCTGCCCATGGCAGGGAGGTTTTAGTAGATGATCTTTAAGGCCCCTTCCAAGCCAAACCATTCCGTGATTCTGTGATTCTATTCTAAGGCCTCTATGGAGTCCAATGCCACTTGACATTTACCAACCATTTGAATCAAAACAAAGAAGGAAAAACTTTTCAATAAATGGACATGCATAAATGTAGAAAACAATGACAATAATAAAGTAAATAATTCAGTCTTCCTGCCTCTCTAAAAACCAAACATTGTCATGAAAAATCTCACTAAGTTTCTTTATAAAAGGCATTGTTTTCTAGCATTTTCACATTTCTAATTTAAAGATACTTTTTGAGGCCACTGGGTCAGTGCTGACTTTCTGAGTTATCATTCATCCATCCTCTTCTAAACATTTCCCTGTATCCAGCTGAACCAGGACCATCTTTGTCATTAACTTCGAAATGAAGATTCCACATGATTTTTATGAAAGTGCAATTATTACGTTAAATAAATATTTTTCTTGAATCATAATTCATGATCTCTGAAGGAAAAAAGAAAACAGGGCTGTCAAAAATTTTCTTTACCAGAATGATGACGTTTTATTTCATTTTTGATTACATACTTGCTAACAATAGTAACCTGCTTCCCAAAAATCTATCTGCAAGAAGGCCGTGGTGACATACCAAAACGTCCTTTCCTTGGACTGTGTACAACAGACAAACTAAAAATAGCTGTCATGGAGCACAAATGGTTCTAACAATTACACAGAGAAAAAAATACTCTCTCCATATCCCTGAATAACTGTACAGACATGTGTATAATTCCCAAGGTGCGTAGCCTTGCAATGTAAACACTTTCTAGTTGCTTTCATTTATGTTTCAATTATGTACTCCTCTTACTAATCATTCCAACATGAAATAATTAATGTTGGGGATGGTCATTTGGCTGCTGCTACTAAAATCTTCAGTTATATCTGTAAACTACTTTAATTAACTAGAGTAGCCCAACTCCCTAACAAAATTTGTGTGGTATCTTGGTTAATCAAGTCTTACACTTTGTAGTGAAGATATTAAAATGTAAAAAAAAAAAAATAAAAAAAAGAAAAAAAATGCAAAAAATGCACTCCTCTAGATCAGCACTAAAAGGGGAAAAAAAAAAAGATTGTTTTACCTATGAAACAGTCATGCTTAACCTATATCATTTTCTATTGCATCATACCTCAAAGTAAATGGAGGCTTAATTACCAAGCTGAAAGAGAAAAATATCTTGCCTTAAAATCAGAGCTTAATTAGCCCAAGGGAGAACAAACAATTGGGGAGATTCCTCCTGCAACTAATGATTAGCTCTCATTATTTCAGGCTGTCGTCTAGGCCATGTAGCAGAGCAATGGAAGACAATCAGGGAAAAGGTTTACTTCAGTGAGAGGGCCTGCCAATACAAGTCTTGATTTAATTTCATAGGACAGCATAGGTTATTTAAATTCCAGCATAGTAAGATGTCAAATCTAGACAGTGCAGGTCAAAGAAGTCAGTCAAAAAAAAAAAAAAAAAACGTGAGTGGAATTGGGCACTCTCAAAAAAAAAAAAAAAAGCAAGAGGAAGAGTTTTACCATGAGCAGCAATTGTTGCAGCATGGAGTAGTTTTGTTTGTTCAAAATACAGTAATGTATAGAAATGTATAGAAACATTTCACAAAGTACATTTTTTTAGGCATAGAGTTAGGCAGAAGAGGAAAACAAGTTACTTTAACAAAAAATTTCATAAAAATGTATGACTTTGTAGTAACAAGGAAGCACATCTAGTTGTTGAAGATGTTCCTTCTGATAAATAAAATACAACTGCTGTCTTCATATGGGCAAAACTATTTGTTCTCTGTTATTCCAGTTATGTACTGATGTAACTCACTGCTATGACAGATTCTTGGAAACAGAGTTGAAAAAATGTAATCAAGTTCAGTGACTACATTTTAAGCAAAGGATGCTGATTTGCCTAGATAAGTGGGACTGTAAATTCCAAACCTACAAGAGGAAAATACTTATTGAGCATCAAGTCCCACACAGTGAAGTTCTAACTGGACACAGGACAGATTCTGTGTGACTGGAGGGACTGTCTGCACATAACTGAAGTACAGTTTCTGATATTTGCACAGCTAGGATATGTAAGTGATTTGGACGTTGCACATGAAGATCAGCTCAAAGAACAGAAGGCAAGTCCAGTGGAAAAATTCTCTTTTAGCTCCACCGGTATAGGAAAGTACGGAAGAATGGTTACTATGCCTCATCTACAGGTCCAAGCTGGAGTATCTGAGCCTTGAATACCTGGAGAACAATGAGCAAAGCAACACGCTATTTTACAAAATTCAACACCGTTACACAATTACTAAGGCTAGGAATGAATTTCAGAGCCAAATGCAACTGCACCAGAGGTGAAGGGAAATCTACAATGTAATCATTCAAGCAGCAGTTTGGTCAGGCCACCAAAATTAACACTTTCAGCTTCTGCAAATACATCCTGGGAACTTTAAGAACCACAAGTGCTCAGCAGTTTGTTTTCATCTCTTGGGCAAACATCCTACTTTGTGAGTCAACAGCAGAGTTTTGAATAAATCAAAGTTTACCTATACTGTCTTCTAGAAGACCAATAAACAAGAGTTGCAATAGTTAATTCTAGATGTTATCAAAGGAACTTCAGTTCAGTTCAATCCTTTTAATTTGCAACCTTTGGCATTCAGCCAAATAGTTGTGACTTAATAGGATCTGCAAGTTAAAATTAAAATCCTGCATGCCTGTCTGTTTCAGTTCTTATCCCACACTTCCTCCTTGAGTAAAACATTCCATTATTGCTGCTGTATCAGAGCCTGTATTTTGTCTCTGGTCTCCTTTAACCTGTGGCAACCCCTACTTAACAAAGACCCAAAAATACTGTAGTATAACTGTTTGGGAATAGCTATACATTCTTTTTAAGTTTCCAAAGAACTTTACTTCAGGACCTTA
This sequence comes from Pterocles gutturalis, assembly GCF_000699245.1. Lineage (NCBI taxonomy): Eukaryota > Metazoa > Chordata > Aves > Pterocliformes > Pteroclidae > Pterocles > Pterocles gutturalis. The sequence goes on from NW_010110649.1 coordinate 25,140, forward strand.
AAAAAAAAAAAAAGAGACAATGCACACAAGCTCAGCACACACTGAGGCAGAGCCCTGGAAGTACATGGAAGACATTAAATACTGTATGCCTGAAAACAGTAGAAAACACCTTAGAGAAAGCATAGGGCTGAAAGGTCCTATCTAGAATTTATTTTTGGTTTAAGATATTTAATTCCAATAGTTTAAATAGCAAATGTAGGTGATTCTCATACCTGTTCAACTGAGGGATTAGAAACAACGAACAACTGCTGTGTTTGTATGTAATTTATACTACATGGAAAGGAAACAATTTATGTTATGTAGCATAGGCCAGTACTTAGAAAAAACAACAGATACATGCACTCTAACTACTGAGGACAATACTGAAAGACATTAGCGGTAATAATTTCAATCACAGACCAACTGTGAATTTTTCCTTTACTTTTTTATTGAGGTTCCATTTCTTCTTTCAGGCTTTTTCTTTCCTTCGTCTTCTTTCCCCATCGTATTTCTCTTCAAACAAGTTGGCCAAATGTTTAAACAATAAATTTGTGTAGTAAATTCAGTATCTGGCAGTTCTTTGTCAGTTTGCACAATGAATATAGAATGTGTTTGCTACTGCAGCCTTAAGGCTTTGCACACTTCGGAATCACTCTGCATATGTAAATATATAAGATTATAATATAAAAAGTACACGTATTTAAAGAAGGATCCAGTTGCTCTCAGAAGGGCTTATAACCAAAATACTTTCCCACTTCATACTCTCCAGTAAACAAAACAAAATCAAAGTTATAAACTGAGAAATGCCGAGACTGATGTTTCCAAAAATTTGCTATTGAATACTTCTTAAGTACATAGGTAACATTTATTATTCCCTATGAATGCTGTACAAGGAAAAGTTTAGCGAAAGCTTTAGAAATTATTATTATTTTAAGATGTACATATTTCATACACCTCTGTTGATAACAAAACAATAGGGGTAAGATAATAAGTTTTTATCCTTGACTACTTTTCTGCTTTAGTGGAGTGCTCCCACTGTGACATGCACAAGACATTTCACAAGACATTTATCTACAAGGGAAAGGAACAGAAAGAAATTCAGGCAGAGCGATTAAACCTGATGTCTCCTTTCTACAGACACGTGCACAGGCTTAATCAATCTGACGCCAGCAGTCTCCACTTTCACATTGCCTGCTGGCTTCATGCCTGACAGATTCCACCTACTGTACATCTTTGTAGGCAGAATAAAGATGTGAGGTAAAGAAAGCCAAGGGAGCCAGCAGAGCAGACAGCATAAATTGCATGCCACCAGTCTAAGCTGCGTGAGGCTCTGATCCTGGCGACTATTGCTGTCTCAGCCACCCTGCAGTGCAAATAGAGTGTTTATGAAGAGTATATGTTTGCTCTTGAAAGCCAAAGCTCGCAAAAAGTTAGGCTTACTCTGTTTTTTTCCAAACTGTGAATGGTAATGCTTTCAACATTAAAGAGTCTGCCTCCTTTAAGTGTTGAGTTATCCATCTACACATACTACATTAGTCAAATAGGAAACATATTGCAGTAATGGAGGTTCTTATGAAAATTTACCAATTCATCTTAGACACACTGACATAAGAGGATTTTTTAAGCAACACCTATTAGGCTTGCTACATGAAAGCAATGACTGTTTCAGCCCAGAATTTTCCTAAGGGGCAAAAACCAAACAAAAACCTGTAACTAAATCTCCAGCATTCCCTCTCCCCAATGAAAAATGCCAACAATGTTGCAATTTGAAATTCAGTAAGAAAAACTGTTAGCATAATAAATTGCTCTGGGGTTTATGTGTCCTCGGTGAGGGTAATATTGGGTTCTCCCCTAAATAAAAACATCCCTGGAGGATGAAATGCTAGGACAGTAAATATTATGTTTTAAGAGGAGAAAAAGCAGACCTGCCAGCTGTCTTAAACTGAAATCCAGGGGAAAAAAAGACAACATTTCTTCCTCCTATCCATGTATAGTTTAATATTTCAAGGCACAAATGAGGGACCGTATTTATGCACAAGATGCAAAGAAAGGCACTGAAGAAAATGAATGACTGTGGGAAACTTCAAATAATAATATATTTTAGGATCAAAAAAGCAATGAGCTGCTAGTTTCAGGTTTATAACCTAAAAGGTTTACAATAACAAGAAAATTCTGAGAGTAAGAATAAGAAAGGAGTAAGAAAATTACAACAGTAAGAGAAATTCCAAATGTGTATCTGAAATAAAAAATTATTCCTTTATAATCATAGAATCATAGAATCATTAAGGTTGGAAAAGACCTCAAGGATCATCAAGTCCAATGATACAAATCACAGAGGTATGTTTCATTAATTGCAACAGATCTCATTATTATCACTGTATTACTGGTCTATTGGGAAAAAAACATACAGACAACAACAGATGACAGACCAAGCTATTATAGGTCAGCCATACTCCCAGTGGTGTGGGCCAGCATTGGGGAATTCTAATTCACTACAGTTCCGTGATAAAAATCTTAATAAAATAGCAAATGAGAAAAGTTATTTTCAAATAGATATATAATGAGTTGTAAATAACTTCTGAGTAGCTGGAAGTTTCCCTTTGGTTTCATGGGAGAATAAAGTTATGTGAATGGCATCTATTCTTATGATAAAACATATGGAGTGTCCTTAATTCAGGAAAAGCAGGATAAAGAAAAAGGCTCCTGAGAATTATAGACCTTAGCAAACAATCCTGGTATAAAAGAGAACATTCACTCAAACACAAGAGAAGAAAAATAAGAACAGGGTATCTTGACTGTAGTGTTTTCATAGTGGTCATACGGAAAGAGCCAGATGGACAATCCTGTCCTAACAAAACCCAACAAAAAGTTCATTTGAATTCTGTCTGTTAAGATTTCAAAAAAATTTTAAATTACAGTGTCAAGTGGGTACTGTAGACCTGAAATATAGATATCACGTCATCCATACCACTGTGTTTTGCTCTCATGAGTAGGCGGTCAAGAGGATTTTTGTAAATACAAGTATTCTTCCTGTACTCATAGTGTGGAGAGAACAGATATCCCGGAAAGTATAGTACATGGAGAGGTCTGCAGTTGGAATGTCTATCCGCTGCCACAGACACTCAAGCCTACTCTGAGACAAAATTAGCAGTGTCTTTTTAAATGTACCTTTTTGGAGTGGTGGTGTTTTTTCTCATACTAAGAGAAATATACTTTCAAAACTATGTCATTTTTAATAAAATATTATCATCACCCATTAGAGTTGAGTGATGTATATTCCAGCAGTCCAAAAAAAGCAGGAAGCCATAACATTTTACCTAAAATATTCTGAATGCCAAATGATGCTGTACGTAAACAGGAAATATAGCTACATAGATGCATAGCACATCATCTGCCAGGACATTTCGCAGGTCAGTTTTGAATCTTTTGGACACAGAACAAATTTTAAAGGAAAAAAAAAAAAAGAAAAAAAAACACACCTAAAAATAGGGAAATCATGCTTTCCTGTACTTTTTTTTCTTTAAGTCTCAATTGACAGCTGAGTCCTACAACTTACAAATTCCTATTTCTGCCTGATCCTGACATTGAGTTCTGGATTTGAGACACTGGAATCTGTTACCCATAAAATAACTGTACTAATGATATTGATCCAATTCAGAATTGCCACAACTGGATCAAGTGGGAAGGAAGGCACAAGCACAAAAAGCAAGAGAACTCCAAGATTCCACTGTTGTTTTCAATAATTAGATGAACAGAAAGCTAAATCTTGAAAAACAAACAAAATTATTTCTGTTTAAAGAATGTTGCTGTCACCTTGTTAGCAGATGTTCAAGAAACTAATCGTGTGTAAGGGGGAGGAGATACTATTTTCTTTCTAGTCAAGAACTGGGGAGTCACCACTGCTAGGGCTGCCTAAAAGTAATCACTACACTCATTTTTTGCTTTCTTTAAGGTTTATTTCCACAGGAACATGCACTTCACAGACCTACTGCCCTTTGCACCTGGGACAGCCTTTTACCTACTATTCTTTTTGGTAGTCAAGTCTTTTTTGTAACAGACTCAAAAGACAGGATGGAAAAGGGAGAGTCCCTCCTCCGGGTCTCTCCAACCCCTCCTCTGTGGAATCAAGACAGTTCGCTCAAATCTGCATCAGCCCATGGCAGCCAGGATTTAGGTCTGGCATGTCTGAAAGCCTTCTTGGGTATGAAAATCCTTCTTTAAAAAGAATGAACAAAAAGGAGAGAGAAAGAAAGCTCATTGAGCAGTAGAAACAAACTACCTAAGTAAAACAGGCTCAAGGCTGAGGCATGTGATTTAATTGGGGATGTATTTACGTTAACAGGAAATGCCACTGATAAGAAGTTAAGGGCTAAATGGACAATGTCTTCTAAGGGATTTCAAATTCTTTGATGGGCCTGTAAGACAGAAGTCCTCTAACAGTCTGTGCTCCAATCAGAGTTAATTATGGATTTATATATGTGTAGAAAAGGCTTGATAGTTATCTGTAATAAGAATAAATTGGAGAGAGACAACCTGAGGTCAGAGAAATTATTAGTCTGCCAACTTGTACCGAATCCAGGAAAATGAGAGGCGGAAAAAAAAAAGAAAAGAACCCCCCCCCTTTTTTTTTTTCAAGAAAAAGACTTCAGCAATCACTCTGTTACCATGCTGTTACAAAGGCACAAATAAAGTAGACAGCTGAAAACATAGCTGGTTTCTGGAACACAGGAATTTTTCAGGATGTCACCTTGTTCTAAAGATGGAGATGGTCTTTCTCATATACAGAAAAAAAGGGTGCTTGGAGGCCAAAATCAACTCTTCTCACTCATGCAAACAGCCAGTATGCTACCTGGCTGAGCCTCTGCTGCTCTGTCAGAGGACAGAGGCTGCAGTTTAAGAGTTCGAGCTGCGACAGAAAAGTGCTAGAAAAGCTCTCTAGGTAGAGTATCGAATGCCAGTTTTCTATGTTGTCATAAACATCAGGTATTTAGGACTGAATAAATGATTTGCCCTGAGCTCTCTAACTTAATTTTGTATATGCATGTTCAATTGAATTAAAAATCTTGCTTTTCCAAAAAGTTACTTTACTGCATTTTCAAAGCTGCAGTTTGATCAGCTGTCTCTGATTTCACCAGAGGCCTACATTGTACACATTGTGCCTGCCAAACCTTCAGGAAAAAAAATTAATATATTTAAGTGGCTGTTTTAGAAGGGAAAAAAAGTTCAATCTTCCTGGCTTCAAATGTTTGATACTCTGCACATTCTGAAGTATATTTGACTTGCACACTGAGAGTTTTTAAATCCAAGCAGCACTCACAGATTTCACACAAAGGGCTGAGAATACACAGATCCCAACCTGGAACCACACAGCCTTTCTTGCATGCAAACCGCAACCCCTTGCACCACAGGAACTGAGGCATGGGGCTCAGGCTTGCCTGAGAGCACCAAGAGGCTTTCTGAGTCATGCTGACATGCAAGCCATGTGCGACTGCATGGTTGCTTCCTATCGTGGGAGCTGCATTTGATGGACACCTGCATAGACGAAAATTTTTGTCTATCAACTTTGAACAGAGAAGTCATAGGTAACTACCTAAGGGAGGAACTTCAACAGAAATAGTAACAAAATTTCTGTGTTATTTGACCTGATATCTTATTTGTGGGTTTGGACAACTGTTTTTAAAAGGTTGTCCAGCACAGAGCAGAGAATACCTTGAACGGTACAGATGTAAAAAAACAAATGGTATTTATTTTTTGTCGTACAGTATTATTTGTTTCCAGATCTCACTACTTTATTGCATGTCTGTCTTCTTCTTGAAACTCCAGTTCTTGATGCCATTCATGAAATACTTTTTTAGTATTTTTTACATTGATGTTCAATGTTTTTTAGATTGAAGACCAAATAATATATGTGCCAGTGAAGTGTGTGCCACGCAGAGGGGATGCCCGTGGATACTAGTTAATTCCGTCCAGCCTCTCAGCTGTTACAGTGCAAGTCAGCACTGATCCAAAACATCTTTGATCAATGTAATGCTAAACAGGACTGCACAATCCTGGCAACATGGTAGGGCTAACAGGCTGGGCTCAACGCTGTTCTTGCAGTCCAGTGTATTGCATGTAGAAGCTGTCCTACCCTCTACCCCTATTTACAATGATGAGTGCTCAGATCACATTGTGATTTTAGTAATGATCATGCAAAATTCTGAAGTGCCAAGGCTTAGGTGACCTCTAGGACCAAAGTCTCACTCTTGCCTAAATAAAGAGAAACTCGAGGAGGCAGACTTCTGTGCCATGCTGAGATTAGGGCTGTTTATGTTGAGGATAAGTGCTGCCCCTTCACAGGAACTGAACTCTGCCTGCATGTCCACCACTACTACGGGGAAGACTGAAGTGTGCTCACTGTGACTCATTCCGTCATTTTTGTCTGTCCTGAATCTGTCCACAAGGACCTTAATTATTGCAAACTGGAAGGACCGGTTTGGTTAGAAAGTGCAGGGGAGCAGAGCGTGGTTTTCCTTTGCAGGTCCCTACTAACTGCTTTTCAGAGCTTTCCTTTCCAAAGGAAAAGTGGTGTTCCTCACTTTCCCTTTTGGTGAAGGTTATGATTTCAACTTGAGTTATGAGTGGGATAAAATATATCTTATAAATAAGCAGGTGATTAGAAATAACTGAAGAGCCTGGTTTTATGGATCAAAAGTTTCAGAGCAGTGAGACTGCAAGAATATGTTCTTCCATTAAAAACATGTGTGCTGAATATTAGGCAAAATACTTTTGTTTCTAATACCACCAGATATTTGAAATCAATCATTCATATTAAGATCATTAAGCTAAAGGAGGATGCATACTAAAGACACCATTCCTAAAATGAAAGAGTATTTTTTGTAACCTATAAGCCCAATTTTTTATTTTCCTGTGACTGGCTCTTTCTATAAATGAGGGAGAACTTATTTTCATTTCAGGAAATATCCAGGCCTATATAAAGTCTTCATCTAAGACTCAAATTAAATGTTGATTTCATCTGTCACTAAGAAATTACACCGAGGTTTGTACAAATTTATTTATAAACCTGGTAATTCTCATGATTCATAGCATTTAAAATGCAGTCAATTTAAGAACTTTTGCATTTCTTGTGAAAGATATGGTAAGAATGAATAACAAATCAAATGTCTGCATCAACCTCTGATTTAGAAAAATCAATGTCAAACTGTAGGCGTGTTCCACTGTGTGTTGGACTGCGACATTTCTTTGGGTGAGGGAGATGCCAGGTGGACTACAAAGACACTTAACACATTTGCAAAGATGTCTGAATTTTTTTAGTGCCAGGAACCAACACCGGATTTTTACCATTCTTAACAGAAGCATGTGAAATGTTGCTTCTGATCTTTTTACTGGGTTTGTATTTCAAAACTCATCTGAATACTTCCAATGCCTATATGCACTTCCAGCACTCAACCACAGTAATGGAACAAGTGCAACTCAAAAGAAAGATGTTTCAACAAAAAAAAATCTGTGCTACTTCCTGAAGCAATTATTTCCCTCATTATTTCTCAGTCAAGTAATGATAAGGCTTAGCTTTACTTAGTTTGTGATACCTGATAAGCCACAGCCAATGGCACAGTAGTGATATTAGATAAAGAAACTCTCTTTCTCTCTTCATCCGTTTTTTTGTGCAATGATTTCCTTTCCTTTAATTTATCGATGGCTACATAAGAAAAGAACAAAGAAAAGCAACAAAAGGTGTTTTTCAGCTGAGTGAGAGCGGAAACTCTTAACCTCTAGCATACTGTTCTGGAAAAGTTACATATCAAGAACAACCAGATTTGTAATAAATGCACAATAGCACTAACAGTAAGAGATAATGACGTGCTCATAATACGAGATAGTGACTACTGTTATCATAAACAAGAAATGCTAAAAATAGCACACACAAAAGTGAGAATGGAATAAAAATAACAGATGAATTTACAGAGCCTATTTGCCTCTACACTACCACACACAGTTCTCCCAATTCATAAAAAAAGTCAGAGTACAGCTGGTAAGTCAACTCTCTAACCTCACTTAAAACTTAAAGCTAATCTTGTGATTATGGTATTTCCTTATGACTGTTCTAATTTGTGAGTTATGATATTATGTTTTTGCTATGTTAAACTGTCTTTTCAAAACATTTATTTGGCTTAACTATAACTAACTTGTTCAAATCTAGGAAATGTCTTTGCAATTATAACCAAGCAGGTAATTTCTTGCAGAAATATGTCTCAATTAAAAAGAGAATTATCTATAATCCAGCTCATCATGAAAGAATACAAAATGATTTGCATAAAAATTGGCATGCAGGTAGAAAATATATGATAAAGATTGCCTGGTATTTACCATTTCAATATCCTAATTTTATTGCCTTGCTACTTTGCCAACTTTGCAAAAATTATGCAATAGTTTCTGAGAATCTCATGAGAAAAACATTTATGTCCATGCAACAAATAAAAGTACTTTAAAAAAGATCCTCCTATCCAGTCAGTAACAGTGTCAGTCAAAAGATCTAATCACACTCTGCTTTAAAGCAAAAAGCTGATGCTTGACAGAAGCTTCACCCTTCTGTCAGCAATGTGCTTTTTGCTGTTCCCAAGAAACCACCCAAATTTGACCCAACTGTAAGTCTCTGAAAGACCTGAGTTTAGTTTCTCAGCAGAGATTTCTTACAGCCTGACAGCTCCACGATCTAATGATTCCATTTTTACTAAGCAGACAGTATTTCTACAGAGCCTTTACATGATGTCTATGCAGAGACAGGACATGCTCAGGCCATGAGGACTGCAAGTGGAAATGGGAGTTCCTTTGCAATTGCAAGGGCTGAAATATTGGGAAACAGCTATAAGAGCACAGAATGATCTGCAGGTGCTGTTAGAAGACCCAGCCTTTACTGACGGCTAATCATACAACAACAAATATAGAGGACAATGTGTGCAGTAACACTTATAATTACATGGACATGTTGCAGCACGAGACAGAAATATGAGTTAATTGATATTCTCTAGGCAAATGCTTTTACATTAATGTGGCAACTTTATATACTGAATATCTCCATGTTGCCCCCAAAATAAAGATAGATGAGTAGTATATTCTACTGGATATTTTTAATGATTAAAAATATATATATTGGCTTCTAGATAATGTTCTAGGTATTGGAACATTAAGGAAACTATAAGACTCACACCATCCATGACTTGTTGCAAGAACTTCCGATCAAACATGGTACCAGCTCACAGTGGCTACACAATCATGTTTCAAAATGTGCACAACCTACTCCACAGAACCTCAGTGAGTTTGAATGGCTCTTATTAAACCAACTTCTGATTTTCTTTGCTTCATAAAAGATCAGTGCTTCAGATATCCTCCAGTGAATCACAGAATTATTAATATTTGGAAGGGACGCAAAGAGGTGATTTAATCCAGCCTCCTGCTCAAAGCAGGGCCAGCTTAGACCAGATAGCTCTGTGCTTTGTCCGATCAGGTTTTGCGTACCTCTGAGGATGGAGATTCCACACTCCATATGATCAGCAGACCCAGTGTCTGATCACCCTCATGATGAAAAAACATTTCTCTATATCTATCCAGCATTTCCTGTTGTCAATATGTTCCTTCCTGTTTTGTCATTCTACACCTCTGAGATGAAGTCTTCTCTGTACCCTCCCATCAGGTGGTTGCAGATAGCAATAAGGTTTCCCCTGAGCTTTCTCTTCTCAAGGCCGAACAAACCCGGTTCTCCCAATGTATTTTATATGTCATATATTCCTGTCCCCTAAACATCATGGTGGTACTCTGACAGTTCAACAAACAAAGTCAGAGACAATAGTTGCAGATTAAAATGCCAAGAGGAAAAAATGTATTAGAACCTGGTTAAGTATAAAAAAAGTAAAAGTTTCAAAGTACTAAGAACAGAGAAGTTATTTTACAGAGGAAAAGGGCCCATTGTGCTCTCATATCTTACAAAATGACTGGTGTATCACAAGTGTTTCTATGGCATGTCTTAGTGGCAAATCTGGATCTTAGAAACACCTTTCAAAAGGCCTCATTATTCAGTGTTACACAGCAGAAATTACAAGCTGTAATACTTAGAACAATGAGCTCACAAACAAACATACACTTCAGAAATTTGATCAGGCAACTGAGGCACACAGATCATGCAGATGAATCCTCATACAGCACGAGATCAGAAAAACAGAATAAGGTGCAAATGGAGAATCCATAAGTAATTTAAGGGAATCATCCTAACCCAGAATAAACTTATTTTTTACGCTACACTATGCTGTTTTGTATTTATCAAATACAGAATAGGAATGTATATAGATACAGCAATAGATATACAAGTATAGAAGAATAATTTTAGAAACATGCAGAGAGCCTATAAAAACCCAATTATTTGCTACTGCTTTCTCTCACAAACCTAACCTCTAATGCAACTGAACCACTAACAATCACACAATTCAATCACATCCAAGCTTCCTAAACACACAACCATTCTCTGCACCATACCTCAGAAATTAACAGCAATATGAGCTACCTACTAATGGCCCAGGTAGTGCAGTCAGTCATAACAATACAACATATCTATTGCATTACCATTAATAACTGTATCATTTGTTTTGTAGACAAAAATTTGTATGTTAACCTTCTTATAAAATCTCATTAAAAAGCAAATGTCCCTTAAATTATTCATATTTAGCAGTTGTGTTGCTGAAGATCTTAGGAGTTCCATACATTGAATTCTCCATTTAAAAAAACCCAACCAAACAAAAAACCATACAACAAATAGTCCCCACCGCAGAAACCATCCCTGTTTTATTCTAAAATACATATGCAGTTCTGAAATTTCAACCAGATTTTAATTTATGTGGAATGGTGGCAAAATGGTGCTTATTAGCACTTTTGTCACTTGTTTTGATGTTACCAGCACCTCCGCAGGATGTGAACAATTTACAGTGGGACACTCAGAGAGAGTTGGATCATTTCCAACTGTTTCTGTACTTCAGTAAAGCCTGGAGCCCTTTAGATATCTAAAATCATCATTATTATATTCCTGTCTTCCTCCTAGGTAATTGATATTGAGATTCTAACAAAACGATCACAGTTGCTTAATTAGTCTCAGATTTTAGAAAAAGAGCTTGATTACTAATTATGCTTTTTAATAGTATGCTGAACCTTTTAAGATCACCTCTAACCTGGTGTAGTTTGTCAGGTGCAGCATGACAAATGTCACAATCAGGTCAGCCTTATAAGACAGGCTCAATGGTATCAATATTTGATTTTAAAATTCTCCTCTAAATACATATTTTAATGAAAATGTCAGAGCCATTTATTTATTCATTATCAACAACTCAGAATTACAGCTTTAAAATGTTGAGGTCAAAAGACTGGGTATTGCTTCCTACAGAAATTCAAACAGAATTATTTTTCTCTAGTTACACATAGCATGGACACAAAATGCTTCCAACAGCTATCTTCATACAAATAGTTTTGGCCATACATTTTAATGACTTTATCTAGGCCATTAGGAGCTAGCTCATATTCCTGTTAATTTCTGAGCTATAGAGTAGAGAAATGTTACGCATTTAAGAAGCTTAAATGCTTAATAGCTCAGTCTTTCACAATTCAGTATTTTGCCAATTATTGCGCGCAGTTTTAATGCATGTAGTGAAACCATGGTCTTAATGAAAAATCATTTAAGTCTGCTGAAATGCAAATTCAATTTTTCCCAATGGGGGTCACAATTCAGTATCCTTCTTCTACTTTTTTTTTTCACTTTATCAAAGATAGTCCAGCCATACAACTCGCAATGCATCTAGTGTACATAGACTGCAGATTTCCTAGGGAATGGAATGTGAAGTGTTTGGGGGTTTCTTGCCCCTAGAAGTATGATAAGAATCTCCAGTCTTCCTGCTGGAAAGCAATGAGTTTTCAAAAAGGAAGTATGATGCAAACAATATGTTATTTCTAGAGGCCTGTTCCACTGTTATATACAAGGATGCACCTTCTGTTCATAGTTCATTAAAAGTGTGGTTCCAGCATTGCAATAGAGGAAGTCCCCTAGATTAGCAACCTATACCTGACACACAGCCCAAATGGCAGGTGAGTAGCCACACCGAGCTGTAACATGCAGAATCACCCCGAAGGCTGGAAGAAAGGAGAGCTCTGGAGGTTTCCCAGTCCAACCTCTCATTCAAATTACATTAAGTTGCTCAGGGCCTTGCTCACTTGAGATATGAATATCTCTAGGCATGGAGATCACACATCTTCTTTGGACACGTGCCCCAGTACTTCATTGCCCTCAATGTGAAGAGCTTTTTCTTTCTGCATATTTGGAAACTCACTTGGCTGCAAGTTGTGTCTGCTGCAACTTAGTTTTTTGTTGTGTACCTCCAAGAAGTGTTTGGCTCTACACACACAGTGATTTCTCTTAGTGTCCTGAACACTGCTGATCAGCAGTAAAAATGGACATTTCATATCTAACGCTGTTTAAGTTACTACCAAGACAGCCAACTCGCGTGTATGCTATAAAATATGATATTCAGTGATATTGGCAGTGTAGTCATGAAACCCAGATGCTGCAACCCAAGAGGTTACTCTGATGATATCACTGGATACAGACACTACTTGGATGGAAAGCTCATTCCCTTTAAATCAAGTTTCTCAAAAGGCTATTTTTTAATAAAACAATTCTGTGAAATTAGCTCAGTAAAAAAGTAACTCTGCTTAAATATAACTTCCTTTGACACAGGAGTACATGGAGGTCACATAGATATCTCTTTCTAAATGTGTGCTCGAGGGGTGCAAACAGTAAGATATAGGAGTTTGCATGGTAATTAAAGATTGACATTACTAATTATTATGAACATCAACTCTGTATACAGACACAGCAACCTCAGAAAAGGAACTGCCAGCGTACGAGTCTGAATATAAAACTAAAAACTTAATTTAAGGGATGCCAGACCCACTGTCAGCTTCACTTCAGCTGATCTTCAGTCCCTTCCACTAATGTTTGCTTATTTTTAGGGTATATAAGTCTTCAGTAAGATGTCCTTTAGCTTTTTCACTTAACAGATGTATTTCTATCATTCCATCCATGTCTTGTTTTGTATATGTAGTAATGAGAGGTCGTGAGTGCATATAAAACAGAACCCTCAGGTCAGGAGGCCTTCAACAAAGGCAAATATTGCTAAAGGCAACATGCCCTTATAACTGCAAAGTGAGAGGAACTAGATAAACACCACATTGTCCTAATCAGAATATTTTTTCCTCCAACAGCTGGAACTTTTCAACTGAACTATTACTGGAAGAGAGTAGTATAGTAATGTTTTTACCAATTTACATGGATAGCTACTCTTACAAGTTGTGATTAGGCTGTTGCAGTGTAGGTGTGCTGGAAAAAGGATTTGTGGAAGCAGCTGGTATTTGGATAAGACCCATGCCTGTTTGAGTCAGACATTTCAGTCTCTAGTTAGTCTTTGCCAGATTTGTTCATTTTTTTTTTCAAATAAACAATTTTTTCTGTCAATGTCAAAAAAAATCATAATAAAATGTGATAGTTAATTTGCTCAAGCAAGAACAGTCTATGACAAATGGTTAAAGCACAGTTTATCTCTAGGAATGCTCAGTTACCCTAGAAGTAAAAAAAAAAAAAAGAAGATTGTATTCTTTCTGATTCTATCCAAGTAAGTTTTCTGGGGAATCAAGCTGTCTTGTTGTCTCCTACAGTAGATGCACTTTTCTGAGGAATTTAGATTTCTATTTAGTTTTTAACACCAGATATTTTCCAGAGAATTATAAATCAGGCACCTAATCATCAGTCACAAAAATAAGAACAACACTTATATATAGCAATTTTCTTCTTTGAAACACTATAGCCACAGCATATCTTACCCTAAGAGCACAGAAAGCGGCAAGATTGTAGTCTCCTGATCTGCAGTTCTAACAGGGATTATGCGTACACCTTCTTCCTGTATAAAGGTCCAAAAGCCATTTTGCACATTCCCATCATAACCCTCAGGGTTATAAATCTAAGTCTCTGTTCCTAAAGCCTACCAAAAGCCATGCTGAAAATCCATTTTGATTACATCATCTCAAAGAGCAATCCATTACTGCAAGTGTACTCTTCTTCAAATATGCAGTTATGGGACTCTCTCTGGGATGAACTTGGCAGTGTATTCAGCAGAAATCAGTGTATTCAACTTCATTACTCTAGTAATGACTGAACATCTTTCTAAAGTCAGCATCAAGGTTCTACTCAGATGTCAAGACCATGGCATTTAACTGTGGTTAAGGTCGTATACTAAATTACTGCTTTGTGCCATAGCTGAAACTTGCTTTGACATTTTGAGAGAGAAAGATCATACTCCTACATATAAAACCACTTAAGAAGTTAAGATGGTCTAAAATTTTTGTTCTATCATAGTCACAGATCAAATATCAAAACCACATACACAATATGTAGGAAGAAGGCTAGCAGTTTAATTAGGCTATGTTCTGAGATTGCCATTAGGATGGATGTGCAATGTGATCTCAACATGACGTTTTCCAATGGAAGTCATGACACTGAACTCACTGAGAATCCACAGTGAGGTCAGAGCAGAAGGAAAATGGTATCAAAGTCCACTTGCTCTATTCAGCAATGCAAAATGTAGTTCACTGGAAGAGTTAGGAATCTTAGCAGGACAATCCTGAGAGCCCTTGTAAAAGAGTGGTCTGAACTATTGGCCCTTGAGGAATCTCAGCACCGTAACAGGTTAGAAGACAAAACACCATGATATGGCAAACATAATTCAAGACTGAATCACAAAAAAATAAACTTTAGACTACGTTCATATCACCTTGTGTAAGTGACTAATTTAGGTATTACAGCAACTAAGATTTAGGCCCTCAGCTCCAGCAAGATATTTCAAAGAACTGCTTAAAACAGTCTGGAGACGTTCCACACCTCTGGCAGATAGTATCCAGCCATTTGCCACAGAGGCTGAGTCTAGCACCTCACTCGATACTGAACAGGATGTTCTTGAACTGATTACTATGCTTTCCTGTATGAGAAACATCTACTTCAAACATCTGCTGATTCTCATGAGTTCTTAAAATGACATAATGCCATTTGATTCTGGTGGGACAGCTGATGCCAGAGTTTCAGCAAGTTCTGAAGATGATCATTATTGGTACTTCCCCCAACTAGTTCTACCAGTCTGGCTAGGAATACCCCATGAAAGCTTGGTCTCCCTGCCAGTTCCCCCAATATGGAGGACAGATTGGTGTTTAGATGTATGTGAAGTGGACCACAATGTACTCAACAGAGCCACTGTAGCTCATTCATCGCAGACATATGATCCAGCAGTGACCAAGCCCCGAAGGGAAAGACACCTGTTCTTTGTCAAGCATTATCCATCCACCTTAGAAGGGAAGGTTTTACCTTGTCCAGCACAGATACAGGAGTAGAATTCTTATGGATTTCTCATGTCTTAAATACTGACATATTACCTAAGCACCAAGTGGAGAGAAGTTTCCTCCATTGTCTCTTTGGAGCTACTCATATAAGACCTGTGGGAGGTGACATTGACCTAACTGTCCTAGATTCAGCAGTGACTTAGCAGCAGCCACATACACTGCCACTGCAGACATCAAGGTCACCTCTTTATTTTACTTCTGGTGTACAAAGATTTGTTTATGCCTACTCATGTTTAGAAAAAAATTAGACTCAACTTGAAAACCACAGACAAAAAAAATCTGCCGTTCTATTTTTTAAACCTTTAAATACAAACAAACACTAGCAAGTTTGTTGTGCCTCTGTGCTTATCCTGAGAAGAAGAATCTATGCTCCAGTATGTTTTCCCAAGCATCTGTATTGTAAAGATGTTTCCTTTGAATACACACACAGAGATCAGAAGGGCTGCTCCAGCATTCCCATGGGAAAGTTTAAACTTGTGAAACAAATGTTTTCATTGGCTATGCTAAATTGCAGTTTAATTATTTTTTTAAACCAAGTGCAATTTACAAGCCACATTACTACTGCTATTTTGTCAAAAATATGTGGATTTAAGAGAGCAAAAATGGAATTGGTCCTAAGGGTTTGTAGTTAATGGCTGAGGGACATACAGCAATTGTTATTTGTTCACAGATGGATAGCTAGAGCACTTACTCTAAATGCTAGCAGTGGTTAAATGTTTAAACAAACAACTTCTAGAAGTAATTGACTGTTCAATCACTTTTACTTCTGGATAATATCAACTCTCTCATTTCCAGTATTTCTGTCTGTCCAGACCCCACTGGTACTGGATTTTTTCTTCTCCTTAGAAGTCCTGAGGCACTTGTATCCATTATCATCAGTCAGGCTAATCATTTTTTATGGCTTTGATGGCAACCTATATTATCATATTAATGTATTATCTCCATTTTGTACACCATCATGTAAATACCAGTGCTTTACTTAGAAAGAAAGCAATATGATACTTGAAAGGCTAACCCAATTTTTAGCCCTATGTCATATGGAAATTAAAGTGATCACAAACTCTGCATAAATTTACATGTCTTTTCATCCTAGTATATCTGAGATGGACTTTTAAAATCAATTTGACAGAGTAATGATCACAAATATGTTTTTTTTTTTCTAATAAACTTAACAAAAGTAAGAGGCAAAGAAGATAAAAAAAAAAAAGAGCCCCCATTAGTGGTGCCCCATGAACAGGAAAGACCACAATATAAGCTCAATTTTTATTAGACGCTAGAGAATCCAGGCACACAGCAGGTTCTGTAAATATCCCAGCTGTGGGAAAAGCTCCAATTGGAACTTAGATTTTACTTGACATCAGAGCGTCCAACCATGAGACTCACATCCATAGGAAACCAAGCTTCATTAGTTTCATTACTCACAGACAATATGTTAATAAATAGAGATTTATCAGAGATTTAATTCTATTTTATTTTCAATCGTGTACATGCAGATGTCAGTAAATGCAATCAGCACTCACACAGTCTGCAGGAGATACTGGCTCTTTGCAAGAACAAAGCACCACAAATTAGGAAACTTTGGCACTCTTCCTCATTCTTTCACCAGACTTAAATGTGTGATCTCAGGAAAAAAAATCAAACATTCCCATGGGTCAGGCTTCCTTTATCCATACATGCTTATGTTTATACAGCACTTTCTGATTCCCAGCTAAAAGGTGCTCTATGAAAGAGAGGAAGTTTGGGAGTGCTGCTAATATGATGTTGCTCATTTTCCTACCAAACACACCTGACTCTCAGATGTCTGTATGACAACATCCATTGTTATTTCTATAGTAAGTTAACTTCTTCAGCTGTTGAAGACCCCTCTCATATACAAACCAGAAAAACCTATAGGCGGCAGATGCACATGTCAGAAGGTCCTAGTCCTTTTTTTAACCCTCTAGGTATATGAAAGAATTGAATTATCAGACTATGGGGCTTCCCACTTTGGTTTCCAGACTGAGAAAGGACTCGTTTTATTTGACATACTTTCAGGAGACCGTGCTATGCCCAGTTGAAAAGGTTATCAGAAGTACATTTATTGTCTAATTAAAAGGCAAAGGTCATGGTGAAGGCACCAGAAGAGTATTATTATTTGAAGGATACATCATGCATCCGCTACATTATCTAGTCAGTCAAGTTATGTTTTAAATGACACAGGAGTCAGGTTGCAAAAGAAAGCAAACACTATTTTCAGTGTTTTGACTCAAACCATTAACTACTCTCCAACAATGGTCTCCAAACTACAACAGCTGAACTGAATCATACTTGGTGCCACTGTATATTTGTAATAAAATAGTGGAGTTTAACTTGGAAACAGAAAATATTATGTGATGGAACGATGTTTCAAGCCTCTCCTTAGTTCATCTGAGTCACATACCTTACAAAAAATCCTTACAAACAAAAGAAAGGGTGCAAACGTTGGTGCGGTGAACTGGAAGATTAAAAGAAAATAAGAAAGTTGAAAAGGCAAGTAGATAATTTTATTTTCAAATTGAATCCGTTGTGTGGAGTTCATAACTTCCTTACAAAATATGTCCTGGATCTAAAAGAAAGGCTTAACTCCTTTGCCAAAGGTATATAGATTTTTTTTTTTTTAAAGATATCTTTGGATTCTTAACAGTATTGCTATAATTCGAGTCTTCCAAGGCCTACCTTAGTTGGGAGTTTGATGATCAAACGAGTAACTGAAATGAAAGCAAAGTTTACTTCAAAAATGAAAGTCAGTGCAACTGGCAAAAAGAACATTCAGACTGTCTTTGGTGAGGGCAATTTATCAAAATGTCCTTTTTTCATCCTTCTTTCATCACAGTCAATTATTGGGAAGAACTCACTGTGAGAAAGAAAGCCTTTAGGATCTGAAACGCCATACGGACGGTGTTTCAGTTATTGGGCCTTGGCACCACTATACAGATTGGTAAAAACAGAAATAAGGAGGTCACGTTCATTTTTTAATTAGTGATAAAACTAATTATCTTTTTTCTCTTCTCACAAAACACTATCCTGAAAAACTTGGGGAGATTGCAGACACAATGAGAGTATGTGTACAAACATGGGAGACATTAATGTGCCATGAATGTGGACTCCACATGGGATTTGGCTGTGCAATGTACAAAACAATAGATGTATCACATCCAGTGTCTGCCCACTGCGTTGTAACGCTGTAACCAATAACTAAAAGGTACTTGCAAGACGATCTTTTAAAACTGTAAATGTAATGCTTCACAATTTTTATGTAATGAAGACTCTTATTATTAAAGAAGGAAATTATTTTAAAATGTCTGTATCTTGCAATTTGTATGACCAACACAAGAATAAATAATCCAGGTCAAAGAATAGAAGGAAAACAGAGTTCAATAAATATTGTTCTCAAACTACCAACGGGTAATTATAAAGAACAATTAAACTAACAATATTACGACAGTGTAATTTTTAAACAGACTGGCAAAAGGACAAGTTACAAGACAAACCTTTGGGTTTGCAGCTTCATTTTTTTTCTTTTCTTTTGTCAAAGCTGTAGTCAAAATTCTTCTCTCCAGGTAAGGCAAGGGAATTACAGCAGGGGGTATATTTAAGTTTTTGTCAAGTCATAATGTGACAACAGCAGTTTTACAAAGCTAAATCATTTTATGTCTGAAATACCTTTCTCTACCAATCTTTCCAACCCCAGTGAGGAGACCTACCTAATTAAAATGCAATGCAATTTAACAGACTATAAAACTGTAACAACATATTAAAAGCCACATAGACAACTTTTAATATAAGGGCAGAAAATTATACAAGACCCAGATGAAAATAACTCTGTTAAAAAAAAAAATATTTTCAGGATTGTTTTCTTAAAGGATCTGCTGAAGCAGCTGTCCAAGAGGAATAAATCCTACATCTCAAGAATCACCAAAGCAAAGGTTTTACCCTGACAATCAAATCTGCAAGACTCAACCCTTTTTAAAATGAATGCCATCTCAAAACTCAAAAAAAAGCACGTCTTGGATATCTTAAAACATCTCTTTGTGCTAAAGACTCTTTTCTTAAAGGCCAATTTTAAAATCAAACCACTAGCTTTTTTTCAGGAAGCCAACATAAAGAAGGCAGAGGGGTAATTTGATCACAGCTATTCAACCCAGTGAGGTAGGCGGACATTCTCAGCTCTCTCCAGCGCAGTGGTGGAGCCGAGCTGGAAGCCCAACTAAGAAAGAATTATAGTAAGGGAGTCTTGTGGTCACAATGGCATAGGTACTGCCTTTGAGAGGTCATCCCAGGATACATATGGGTGAAGTCTGTGCTAACTACACAGCTGAAAGAGGGATTTCTGCAGCACTGACACACAGTTTTCCATGGGAAGGGTGTGGTCAAGGATAACACCATGTTTCTTAAGTTAGCTCACTGCTTCTCCGTGTAACCCTTTCAAAAAGTGGGAAGAGCCAGGAAAGAAAAACAGCCGACTCAATCCTATTTCTCTTCCTCTGTCCTTTCAAACTCCACCTCTCTCTTGCACAGTTCTGTACCATTCCACTATCATCATAACACCAATTTATAACCTACACCAACCAAGAAGCCAGGAAATCGGCTTAGTGGCATGTCCACTTTGTCTGCCTGTTCTACAGGCACCATCCCTGGAAGCTCATAATTAACAGGAAGTGTTTCAGTGTTATGACTATGACAGAAAAAGCAAGGGTTTACCTAAAGTAACATTGGCAAAGCCACTATTAATATAGCACATAGTCATTTAATGAGGTAATCTCTACACCATCATAGAGCTTTTCTGTTTGCCCTGAGACTGACGTCTGACCTCAGCAGCCACCAGAGAGGAAAACAAAAAGTCCATGACAACAGGGCTAATAACATACAAAACCCAACTGTTTGTGTTGGTCTGTAATTGACAAAGGTTACACTGCAGCTGACTTCCACTACAGAAGTTATAACAACAAACCAAACATAACCTAGACACAAGCTGAATGGATGTTATGACAGAGTAATGGAACTGAATAATGACTTTAACAGTTCATCAAAATTATTCTTTCTGGCAGTGGTAATATATCTGCCCAAGTCCAGGCTAATGTTATGATTTTGTATTGTTGGCTATTCGTGAATTGCCTATCATTACCGTGTGAACAAAAGCCACAGTCTTTGCAATGTAATGGGTAAGCACCCTGCCCACTGGTAGCTCATTGTAAAAAACTGATAATTGATATGTTGAAATGTTCCCAAAGCCCTTCATTATATTTTACTGCACAGGGCCAACAGATAATTTTAGCAAAATCCAAGAAGTCTGCTGGGGCAGCAAGTGCTAATGCAATTTTTTACCACAATATATAAATAACTCCCCCAAGTTCCTCTTGTAAGCACATGCAGTAAAAGCAGCAGGCAAAGTTTTGTTTTTTTTTTTTTTTCACACAACTCTTCTGTTGCCTTAGAAGAATTAATCTAATAAAAGGTTCCAGAGCTCCAGCTAATAAAAATCTGTACTCTACATTTACTTAAGCAATCAGACACCAATATTACATTGCTAAAGCAATGGAACTGAGGGAGTCTTGTGAAAAGATGAAAGATGAGAAGAACAAGATGGTGTTAAATTTCCACAACATGATTAGAGAGATATACTGTTTTGCCCTTCTTTTTGGGAAGGTCTCCAGATTTCTGTATCAATATGAGACTGTGTGCAAATAAACGTAGTGCAGAATAACATTTCATCTCCATCTTATCCAGCTATGTTTTTCTTCACAAAAATTGCTGCTTTGACTTGACCACATGTAATTAATTTTTATCTGATATGACTTAATGAGCTAATTCAGGTTACTTCCTCATCTGATTCACTACATGTGTTCTACCAAGCATCATAATCTAAACACTGCAGTTTTAGTGGGAGTACCACAACTACTAAGCATGTGAACAATACAGAAACAGGAATTGCACTAGAGGAGTGCAATAGTAGGCTATAAGGTAAGTGGTGGATTGGTGGCTGAAGGAAAAACTTCAGCTGCCATCACAGCTATGCTAACCATGCTGTACCAAAATTTTAACATTCATTGTCATCATTCAAACTTCCTTTCTGCACTGAGAAGTTTTGATATTTCAAACCTATATCAACATACCTTATGGAGACTGCTGCTTATGTCATGTAAAGCTTACCTATTTCTTTTATCTCACACTTTTAAGGTGATCTTGGATACCAAGAAAACCAGAAAGAATTAAAATTTTGCACAGATGGTTTCTGGAGGCCAAAGGCAGATTTATTTGCATTTCTATCTATTATAGTCACATATTTCAATAAGTTTTAAACAAAAGCATCTAATTTCAATTTATTCAGTTGACACTAAACACTTCATATGACAATCTCAATGTTAAAAATGCATTTCCCATTGCCATAGAGGAGGTCCAGCTCAGATCCTATTTATGTCAGGCTTTCTACATCTCTCATAATAAATTCCAGTTGTGTAACCCCATGATGCACTACTAAGATTACTAGTTAAAGGGGAAACTGTTATTTTATGCAGAAATAGTCCTCTGGTCAGTTCAGACTTCAGGAGACATAGGGAGCTTGAATTTCAGGCCTCAGAAGGAAATGTGCTGATTAGAAAATGCAGGTATAGTAATTTTTTTTAAAATTAAATGTTTGCAATCCATTCAACTAAATCCTGATGTGCACCAAACTGACCTGAAACAATATACTGCAATTTGGGTTTCCTGCTGTGTTTTGGTAATATTTCAGGCTGGAATATTTCACATGGAAAAAGTAGACTTTGTGGACATTGGATTTTCCACCAGACGATTCTCCAACAGGTCCTGTCAGTATCTGAAATGTATTCAGTATTTCAGTGTACACAATACACTTCCCCTCCCTTGTCCTCCCCACAAAAAAAAAAAAAAAAAAAAAAAAAAAAAAAAAAAAAATAAAATATAATAATTTTATAGAAAAAACGTGTAAACGGTTTGTAAATTACACCAGATATCACATGGCTCCCTTGGATTTCTCTGTTCTATTTTCAAGGTCCCCCATAATTTCTTCCTTCAGTTATGTAGCAGACATAGACAATGACTGGTCCTAAACAACCATTCATCACATCAAGCTATGCCTCCAAAGAAATTCACCAAACACCCATAAAGATTCTCCTTCTAGAAGAAATGTTTTCCTTTTTCTGGACATCTCACAAAGGATAACCCTATGTCAGAGGTTAACATGAAAACTGGAAATACTGTTGGCCATAAAGAAACATGACCGATGAGCTAATCAGTGCTAGTTTACTATTAACTTTGCTTCATGGGAGTTGAGAGGATCTGGCCTTGACCAGCTCACAAAATGATAACCAGAGTCCAGCTCATTAATATATGTAATACTCCACAGAAAAAAACTAATATGACAGCACACACATGGTTACATACCTCTAGACTATTAATTCTTTTAATTGGCAGCATAACGGGGCATTGGAAGCTCTGCTTCCCAACCAGTACGACAGCCTTCAAAATATGAAGCAAATACAAATATCACTGCAAGGTTTAGTTCTCACATCCACTGGTTACATGAAATCTGTGTATGTAAACATCTAACTCCTAGAGCACTGGCTCTAAATCCCAGTGATGATTTGTAGCAGTAGAATTAACTATTTCACTGTCCACAGGTTGCAGGTGTAAGGATGGGAGCAATCTGGCACACAGAAGCTACGATAAAGAAAAAAGAAATACTTCTAAAAAAAAACACTTCTTTCACTTCCACATGGAGGTTTAAAGTAACTTTTGCACAAAAACAGCAGAGAAAAGGGAGGTTCACCTTATTCACATTACCAAAAATCTGTCAAAAGTAAAAATTAAAAAATAACAAAATCAAAACAGCCTTGCCTATCACATAGCCTGTTAAAAGCACCAACTAGCATCTCCTTATCGGCAAAATCGTTGAGCTTTACCCAGATGTCCATTACATGGCAGCTGACTCTTTTCAACACAGTAACTCAAGAGGCTGGAAGCCAATGTTTTAGCTTGGTTGCAAATAGAGGATAACAACAAACACCCAAGATTTAGTTATTATGCCAATCTTCCAGGCAGAAGTGAAACACAAAATCCTTTAAGCAATTTTTTACCTCCTTTAAAGTGAGGTTCAGGCTTTGTCTCAAATAAGCTTCAAACATCCTTTTAACCTTCTTTTTCTTCAATACCTTTACTAGAATTTATATCCAGCTTGCTTAACCCAAGGGAAAAATGTCCTAAGCCAACGCATTTATATGAAAATATTATGGTTGAGTAGCCCAGTTTCCCAGTGATATAAATTGGCAGTAGCAGTTGTGATTTTTGGAAATTTTAATGAAAAATTAAGTTTTATTGTGCCAAAAAACCTTATGCCTGGAATTATAAAACAGATTCAGTTGTCTGAGGAAGTGCCGGTCATGTAAGTGGAAACAGTGCATTTTACTGGCAGAGCTTGCAAACAAGCCATTTACAGGATAATTTCTGCATGAGTGAGATGTTTCACATTAAAAAGGGACAATGGAAGATTTTTTTCTGTCTCAAGACAGTACAGCACAGAGTAAACAGCTTAGGTTATTTCAAAGGCTTTCAGATACTCCTCTGAGTGGAGCTCACCTGGCATTCCCCCACTGATGCACATACACATAGAAATGAGCAGTTATAGCATGTTAGTGCCCATGGGCAGAGAAAAGGAGGAAATGGTGCTCAAGAGTTCTAAAAATGTCACTGATTTCAGGTATTTCGGTTACTCTGAAAACATGGCATGGCATATGAAATCTGAATATTCCTAAAGGCTGTGAAGCTTCACAGCAAGGACACATTACGACACAGATGTATGCCTCTGAAGTAACTTGCACAGCCATGACTAGCAATAAATACCCTGTAACATGGCAGAAAGAAGAAGTTCCTTGTATCTTTTTTTGAGTACAAGGTGGCTATGCTAACCCCCCCCCACGCAAAGGATAGACAGTAGAGTGTTGAGATGGTACTGACAACACTCTTCCCTCATAGTGACTTCCGCATCAAATGCCTGACAGGCTTTAAAGCAAAACAAAACAAAATAAAATAAAATACAAAAAAACCCAAACCAAACCAAACTAACATCCATTAGAACAAAAACTGGATGCTTGTGAAACAGAGAGACAAAATAGTTAAGCCAGAGAGAAGCAAAAAACAATTCTCCTCCCTACACTGTATTCTTGCTCCGTTCCTGGGTTTAGTAAAATTTGTGACTGTCAGCAAACTCTACCCAGTCCCCTCTGATTATTAGGAATAGTGGTCACTCCACTCTTTTGTCATTTCCCATGAGCTGTCAGACTTCTACATACTCATTAGATTGAAGAAACACAACACAAACCAAACAGTTCCTGTTTACCCTTAGAGAAGTAAACGACAGTTTGCACCTACCAGCCAGTCTTTATCTTTCTGGAACACAAGAGAGGGTTCAAATGACTCTGGACTGCAGCTGTGTGAAACAGGAAGAAACCCCCCCTCTGGCAATTCAAACCACATGCGCCCATTCAGCTGGAGTGCCTTACAATAGGGTGGAAAGCTCTTTACCATCTATTCTGTTTCTTCTCTTCTTTTAATGGAAGAAGAGCTTCAACAAGAGTTGAAACATTATATTTCTGTGTCATGCAAATAAATCAGTTTTTGAGGCAAAGTTGAATGCAAAGGTGCCAGGACTGCATGGGCTGTAGTTCTGAATACATCCCTCCTTCAAGCGTGCTTCCACACATGCACCTGCTTTGTGAGATTGGGGACCGCCTGTGTGTCACTTGGGCAACACCAACAGACAGACAGGTTAGAGTCAGTACCCCAAGGCATTCAGGTTGAATGTGTTATAAGTAGATAACTTCTCTGTTGGGGATTTTTTTTTTTTTTTGAGGGTTACGTTGTTTGGGTTTTTTAAAAAACTGTACAGTTGCCAACACTTGTTAGGAAACTGAAACTGCAGCATTGAAATGAATGGAAATTTGATCATGAGCTTCGAAGAAGATTGATCGGGACAATGTAGTCGCTGGGAACTGCATTTTAAAACACACACATATATAAAAGCACCTCTGTTGAGGAAATACTGTGGTGTCAAAGACAAATCTTTCAGAAATGAGTAAACACCCCTTAAGAATATGCATTCTATACAACCTGAGGCAAACACCCTATTGAAAAACATGAAGTGATTCTGCAATTAAAGACAGGGCTACACATATGAGGTTGGATTTAATGTGAAACTCCAGCTTCTGAATTATTATATTTGAATTACTGATGTCCTTAATGCCAGTTTTGATATGTAATAATTATGCATTTTCCATCTACATATGTATGAAAACATTTGTAAAACACACACAACATTAGTTTGATGCAGCTGCCCAGATTTACTGCACCAATAAAAAGTTAAGGCCTATGCAGAAAAAAGGTAACCGGAAGAATTTCAAACTAAATTATTTGTTCACTTCATGCAAGAGAATGGGTTTCTGTAAAATGAGGTATATGGAAAAAGACTCTTTAAGAAAGGTAGTGTTTTCATATATTTGTCCAGTTCTGACTCAATGGATACTGGAGTACAATTCACCAATGTCAGAGAAAATAGGAATTGCAGAAACAGTAGAACATCACAGAAACAATAAATCATATCCGACTTGAATATGTTTTGTATTACACAATATACTCAAGAGATACAATGTTTTCACTTCAAATATAGCATTTCTGGGCAATATGCTGAAAAGAAATGCACATAATTTATAAGCACATAACTACATCTGAAAATTGCCATCAGATCCCATGGCAATTGCAAGAACAAGGTGAGAATCCTGGGAAGACACCTGCCACTACAAAAAAGAATCAAGTGCAGACAACTGATTTCTCTCATTTGAGTCTGCAAAGCTTCTACAATGCAAAAGCTTATCTGAAAACAGAACCAAAAATGGGTTTAGGAAATAGTTCTCATACAAGTGACTTGTATGAAGAAAAAATCATAATAAGGACAACATCAAAAATACTTAGTGAAACAGAAAATTGGTAGGTGGCATACCAAAAGAATGACTTAAAAGTACTAAAGTGGAATATAAAATAATTCCTTAGGAATTCTTCAATTGTTTTTGCTCCCAGTCTGCAAGTGCAACTCTCAGGGACTTGGAGAAAAGGCATGACACAGGCTGCAGATGTCAGGTCCTTGTGACAGGACTGTATTGTTTCACTGAGTATCAAAAGAAACTTCTGTTCGGTGATAGCAGCTTTAGCCCTGCCTTTACTTAATATAGGGAACTGGACACCCTCTCCTTGTTATACAAAATGTGTGTAACAACAAAGGGTCTGTCGTGTTTTCAAAAGAACTATACTGACGTGTTAGATAATGTTACATGTAGATGCCTGTAACCTAAACTATACAACATGAATTTGAAGACTAAAGCATGTGGCAACGAAATAAGCAGTTTTGACTTAGAAGTACAGTCAGGCTAAGAGACTGATTTTACTACCAGAATAATAAAGTACCTGATTCAGTGCTCATGGTATTGAAAACATAACACCAGGTTTCATGTATGTCCCTAAAAAGTGAAAAAAAAAAACCCATTACATAAAAGGGAATTCCATTCAGAAGGAAGACATCATCTAAATTGCTCAGGACAGGGCAAGGGGAGGAGGATGCCACTGTCCCTTAGTGACAACAGGCCCTGTTAGTGACTTAACGTGACCTTTCAAAGGCCTTTGCCTCTCTTCGTCAACTTCACCTTGAAAAGGAATAGTCATACAAGAGCAAGGTGTACATAATTTACTGTGAATTCAAAGGTAAAAGCCCAGGTTATCATAAAAATACAAACATGAAGCTCTGAAAAGGACCCACCATTTTCTTTTATTCTCATATTTAGCCAAAACCAAACAACATCCAAGTGAAAGAAAAACTTTCCCATGATAATTCAACCTTTTCAATGCCTTTGGAAAGATCACGTTTGAGGGCACCTACTTGGGCCAGGGCGATGCACATTGGGGGCAGAAGGGTGAATTGTCCAGACTCCTTTGCAATATGTCTGACCAACATGGGGATGTGTGAGGTTCTGCAAGTTTTCAGCGCTGGACTTGATTGGGAGATTGACCAAAAGTACTGCAGCAAGAGAAACTGGAGGCAATGTTAGCTTCTTGGTGTCTGACCACCCTCAAGTGTCCCAATGATGTGAGCATTAGCTTCCCAAGAAACATTATTTGAAAGGCTCTGGCCGGAAGGGGTTTTAGCTGCCGGAGCTGCCACAAACAAGACTTTGCAGTAACTACACTGTTGACCTACCTCGACCACCCATTCCTTCTGAGATAGTAGCATCTCCTGCTGAGCTATGTTCTTTTGACTGAGGTAAGTAGAAAGTATTTGTCTCCTTACTGTTAGGTCAGATGCAATCAACCTGTAGGCTGGAAGCTGCCAGTTGGAATTTGTGTATAGTATAAATGATGAAATTTGCTTTTTATTGCAACAGAGGAAATAACTTGGGTGGGAGGAGAAACATCTGTTTTCAAGGTGTAATATTGCTGCCACAAATAAGACTCCAACATCCTTACATTTTAAAGGAGAAAATAAGTTTTGAGACAGTGCTGATGAAAGCAATTACCATGCTCAGTTCCTAGAGATCCTCAACTTGTCCTGTAATTTTGGTTTTGTTTGTATTCCTACACTTCTTTGTTTTCACTGAGTTGACCATCAATGACGGCATATGTAGATTAGGCAAATGCAAGCAGAAAAATAGTTTACCTCTTAATTTTTGGAATCTGTTTTGCATTCAAATACAAGTAATTTTATTTGGATTAAAAATGACCTAAGTGAAGTAATTTGTTCGTGTAGTTTTCCAAGTTGATTATGGTTGACCATTGCATGCAAACATACGAGGTTCACGTATAATAACTGGATTGAACTGATCCTTTAGAAAACAGGAGGGTTGTACTTTTAAGTTCTATTACATTTCTTATTATGTTTTGGGAGAAGGTTAGTTGTCCTCTGAAGGAGTTATTTTTTAAGAAAGCTGCAGACAATTTTCCTGTTGCTTCTTTTATGGTCCAACTTTAAGGTTTATGGTTGGATTCAACGATCTTAAAAGTCTTTGCCAACCTAAATGATTCTATAACTTAATTTATGACATCATTACCATTCCCTAAAATAATTAAAGAACAAACAAAACACCTAAACTCCAGAAGAACAGAATCACTTTCCTTCTTCCAAAGCAAGGTTTTTGGTTTGGTGTTTCCAGACCATCAAAATTCTTTTTGCCACAGTTCCTTGGTAAAATACCACAAGCACCACAATGATTCAGCTAGTAACTCAAGTATCAGTCAAGGGAAAAAAAAAAAATCTTCTGTTTCTGAGGTCTGGCACTCCTTAAATTAAGATCGGTAAGGGAAAGTAGTTATCTTCATGCTACCTCATTAATTTATACTATTGGTATTAAAAATTAATCTATAAAGTTATTCCTGGGGAGGAATGAATTGATGGAACACTGATGATAGATAAACTCCTGGTGTAGGAGTTCATAATAATTCAGTGAACAGCAATTGAAGTAAATAATAAATAGTTTGTTGCAGAGGATAACATTCAGTACAGTGCAAAGTTATTGAAAAAAATTATCTCAAATTAAAACTCGCATGCTAATCTCAGTTAATTTGCAGATCTGTTAGGCACAAGAGGTGATGTCAGTACAAAAATCTAGAGCCTGAAATCATTATTCTTTGCTGGCTGATATTAATTTGTCAGATATATCTGGTAAGTACACACTGAAAAATTTAAATACCAAAATACAGAAAACAGTCAAAAGACACTGTTTAAATATATTTACTAATGCCATTTCAAATATGAGACATGAAAGAAAAACAAATAAACAAACACAAATATTGCATCAATAAAAGTAGTTAAAGTGTTTTCTTGGGTCTTTTTCTAAATCACTGGTGAGAACACCAGAAACCCTCCTTGACTGTTTTGAGACCATCATTCACAGCAGTATTCAAAAAGTAAAAATCAGTCCCAGAGGGAAGCTCCCCAGCACATCTTTCTACAAGGAATTTGCATTTTCATGTAAATTCTTAATGTAAGACAAAAACAACGTAAAATATATTGCTGAAAATGATGACAGAACTTTTTTCCAAGATGTTTTGAAAACTGTTACCCTTTAATTAAGTTTCAACCTTTTTACTGGCACCAGACTCTGGATGTCATGCTAACGTATAACTGTTATCATTTTATTTCAAGAAGCCCCAATCAGCAATACGATGTTTAGTAGTATTGGAGGTGACATGAAATAAGTGTCATACCAAAAGTAGATTTTAAATTGTCTGACTAAAAATACTTTGCCACCAAGGCACTCAATTTTCAATATCTTTTAACAGTATTTGGCTGGATGGGGAAGATCCATATAAACACTGGGCACTTAAACTCTGAATATCAGAAATACTTGCATTTTTCAAAATTTTTAAAAAATAATAAAAGCAAATTCAGAAGTTTAGTAAGTTTCAAAGGAGATTTAAAGACAAATAATACTTGAAACTAAACATCCAGATGCACAGACTGCCTTCCTTAGTGTTTCTGCCTCGGACGTCACATGGTTACTGATAGAAATGGGACGCTATGCCAGAGAGACCACTGGTTTGAACTTTGTCTGGCAAAATATCAGTGTTCTTACTTAGCTGGGAGAAGAGGAGAAAGGCAAAAGTATACATTTTTAATAGCATTTGAATTAATATCTACTAGAAAACCCACAGTTGCGTTGCTAGGAGAGGAAGCCAAAATCAGAATTTTAAAGGGTATAGGTGGGTAAAACATTGAAAGGAACACTTTCCCATCCCTAAATCCTGCAAAACACCAGTTGCATCCAGAGAAGAGAGGAGTGAGAATATGTGAGAGAAACAACTCTGCAGACACCAAGGTCAGTGAAGAAAGAGGGGGAGGAGGTTGTCCAGGTGCTGGAGCAGAGATTCCCCTGCAGCCCGTGGTGAAGACCTTGGTGAGGCAGCTGTGCCCCTGCAGCCCATGGAGGTCCCCAGTGGAGCAGATCATCTGCAGCTCGTGGAGGACCCCACGCCCAAGCAGGTGGATGCCCAAAGGAGGCTGTGATCCTGTGGGATGGACCCACACTGGAGCAGGCTCCTGGAAAGACCTGTAGACTCATGGAGAGAGAAGCCCAATCCGGAGCAGGTTTGCTGGCAGGACTTGTGATCCCATGGGGGACCCATGCTGGAGCAGTTCATGATGAGCTGCAGCCCATGGGAAGGGCTCGAGTTGGAGAAGTTGGTGGAGGACTGTCTCCCATGGGAGGGACCCCATGCTGTAGCAGGGGAAGAGGGTGAAGAGTCCTCCCCCTTAAGAGGAATGAGCAGCAGAGATAATACGATGAGCTGACCACAACCCCCATTCCCCATCCCCCTGTGCTGGGAGGCAGAGAAATCAGGAGTGAAGTTGAGCATGGGAAGAGGGGAGAGGTGGGGGGAAGGTGTTTTAAGATTTAGTTTAGATTTCTCATTATCCTACTCTGATTTAATAAATAATTAATGAATAATTTAATAAATAATCTGGTAATAACGTAAATTATTTTTTCCCCAAGTCAAGTCTGTTTTGCCCATGATGGTAATTGGTGAGTGATCTCTCCCTGTCCTTATCGCAACACATGAGCCTTTCATTATATTTTCTTTCCCCTGTCCAGTTGAGGAGGGGGAGTGACAGAACAGCTTTGGTGGGCACCTGGTGTGCAGCCAGGGTCAACCCACCACATCAACATACTAAGAGCACAACTAAGAGCCCAAAAGTGACCATGAGAATTGTTTAATCTATGACTGTTTTCTGCAGTGTACCACTGCTGCTGCCACAGAAAAGGCACCACATGAGAAGAACATGTGGAGAAAGAGCCAGCAGACACTGATGGTAGGCCTCAACTTTTTCATTTAGAACAGCTGAATGGCACAACTTTGAGAAACGCTATTTTAAACAGTAATCTATTCTCTCAAAAAAGATAATGTTTCACCAGCCCAGACAAAATGTACCTATTTCTTTGCCCACCTGTCATTGTGTAGCTTTAAAATAAAAACCAAAACCCTCCACACACAAAAGCCCACAAAGCAGAATTGCATATTGCGTACACATGTCAGGAAGAGGTGGCATGATTACCAGATGTTTAGGTCCATCTTAGTAATCAGACACCATACAGACTTGAATAATAGGTAAAAAACCGTTTTCCCCATAATGACATATGCTTCCTTGAAAGATGACAGATCAGTTCAGCTTTGGTGAAAGTGATTCATCACTTTATAATGACAAAGCCGAAACCTCATGAGGAACACGCTGCTCTCCCTGTTCTTTATTTTTCCATGGGTGAAGAACAAAGTGGCATCAATTAATTATTAATTACAGAGATCTTTTTACATGTGGGATGGTAAATTATTGTGCTTTGCTAACAATAGTTAATTTGTTTCTGAGCAAGACTTCTGAAATATTTGAGTAATTTTCTTCATGTTATATACAAAGATTTGCAAGATTAATTGTCCAGATGTTTCCTTGAGTTTTGTTCTCTCTTTCTCACATAATAAAAATCTTTCAGCACATTTTTTTTCCCCGTAAACCCACAGTCCATCTGTTATACTTTGCTGGAGACATAAAACAGCACTACATGTGTGTTACAATCATCCTAAAAAGTAAATCTTCACCATTTTCTTTTACAAATAAGGTGAAAGATTCCATTTTTAGTTGTTAGGTAATGTCTTGATATGTTGCCCTTTGCCCTAAAACACTAGCTCTGTTCACTAATACCTTCACCTTTGCTTCCAACGTCATGGGCTAAAATATTCAAATCCCAAGTCAGACCATCAAGTATTTGTCTCTTTCACAACAGAAACTCTGGAAAAATACAGCAAAGCAAGTCTTTAACACTTACCTCCTATTTAAATACAACACAACTCCTTTAGAACAGTCTAGAACTTATCTCTGTATGTCATGAGTAAAGTGAATAATGATAGAGCGCATTTTTATTTCTTTATGTATTATGAGAAGCATTTGTTCTGTAAACTGAGCAAGTGAAAACACTGGTTAGAATGTAAGAAGTGTCAAAACCTACTTCCTAGATTGCCGCAACAAAATGACAGCCCTGAAGTAGAAACTGATAAGGAATTTTTTAGCTGTACCCATGAAAAATTGGTAGTTTTAAAGCTTGGTATCCAAACATACTTCTGGTAAGCAAAATCTGAAAGCTGCTATTGACTTTTACTTCAGATGATACAATAAAAAAAAAAAAAAATCCCAGAAATCTCTCTCATCTCTAGTCCTTCAAAGTCCCACACTAAAGAAAAACAGGAGAACATCTAATAAAATAGTAAAATAAGACCATGTCAAGAAGACCTATGTCAGCACATGTGCTGCTGTCAGAACATTCACAGATTTGAAGGAAATTTTTACTTAACAGCAACATTCCGACTAGGCAGATGAGACTTGAAGCGGGGTCTAATATTTGTTGGATTATTTCAGAGCCTTGAAGGTTTACTAAGTCTCAAACAGGTTTCACACAGGGCTAGGTCAAAATTGCTAATAGTTTGCAAGAGCATTGATGAATCTTTTTCAGAGAACATTTTAGGGTTGCCTCAAGGCTTGCAAGAATCAGGAATACTTGTTAAACCACATCCTAAATGAAGTAATACTGTGAAGAAGGCTGGCATAATCCATTACCAATGTCGCCCAGCTGAACAGTCTTCACTGAAAGCAAGGTACAAAGGCTGATAAACTTAATGGCAAGAACTGCTTTGGCTTCAATTGACTTTGAATCCCTCTGAAAGTGACCAGTGAAGAACTTGGGGGGAACTACATCAGGAGACTCATGGAAAGGGGTGATGCTAGATAGGGATTTGAAGCCAAAGGTACGAATGTTTACTGCAACCATTTATGGGTCCCCCAAAGGTAAGGTGTTGATAAACTTGAGTGAGTTCAGGAGATGGTCACTTAGATGGCGTGGGAGGGGGGGCGTAGGGGAGAGAAGGTGTCATTTGAGAATAATATGACGGAATATGCCTCCTGCCCAAAGTTCTCAAGTTGTTACCAGAAGGGGATGCTTTAAACCTAGTTTCTTCAAGAAAAAGCTGGCCAAAAGGTGTGCGAGAGGCTGTCTGTAGGGGCCAACGGGAAGGTGTGATTACCAGTAGCTGGCAGATGCGTGGTGTTGGGGAAATGTCAGGAGCAGGTACTGACCAGGAAGATGCAGATGTACTTAGCAGCTGCAGTTGATTTGGGAGACTGAAGGGAAAACGTCAGTGGGAGCAGACTTCTGGCAAGCTGTGGGACAAGTAACAGGAAGAAAAAGGGCAGCAGATATTTGATGTATAAGGCTCAAGGTAAGAATGAACTGGGACTACTAAGGGCCAGCTCTTCAAACCAACACTTCTGACTAGGACCTTAAGTCACAGCTGGGTTTAGGCACACATACCCTGTAGAAACACAGAGAAGACTTCTGGGTACTCGATTTTTCTTCTTTTCTGCTATTGAAAATGCATGGCCCTGGGCTTACCCATCAAGTAAGAAAAGCCAGCCTTTCCCATGCACAAGAAATATGGCACTCTCCCTAAAATAACAAACCAGGCTCATCTAAGTAAAACAAACCATCTGCATTAATTAGTAAAAAGTAAGAAAAGATAATTTGTTTAAACATTTATATAAACATTATTTAATGTGTGCAAAAATATCATAAAAATACAGTTAACACTAAAAAGCACTTCAAAGGGTAGGCAATAAGTGAGCTATTTGGATTTTTATCTTAATTAAAAGTCTAAGAGATTACTTACATTTACTTATACTTTACCTTTCAAAACTACATCTCATTCAAAAATGTTCATTCCAGCATCAACTGTATCCTTTGAGAACACAGGTGCTCTTCTCTACCAAGTTATAAAACTGTTTTTTTTTTTTTTTTTTTTCACATTTCAAGGTACACAAATGGTGATACTGTAGTCATTAAGCAGTATCCTGATTTTCTTAACATGCCTCCCTTGATAGATCATTACTTCCACTGTTCCACCCTAACACCAGCTAGTTTCAGTCTCTATCCTCAACACAGTAACAAAAACGTTCTTTCAGATATCAAGGAAGACCTGAAATTACTCAAATATAGCCAGAATTTAACTCGTGATTACCAGTTACAATATGATTTGAACAACCATTTATCAGAAGCCACTGTTTTAAGAGAAAGATGATTTAGTTCAATCAAGCAGAACACTCAAATCCATAGCCATTCTTGTCCAAGATGAAACACGGAGGTATTATAATGACTCCTTGGTTTTCCAGCTGTTGCCTGCAGAAGCCTGGGGTCTGCAGACTGTTTATGAGAGGCTAGGAAATGTCATAAAGGAAAGCAAATTAATTGAAGCTGTGTGTATTTGTAACATTTCTAAAAAGGTTTGCATACCTACTGGAAAATGTTTAGGATCTGTAAACTAAAAGATGTTGAAAAACCACTACTCATGTCATCATCTTCTGGTAATCTGGTGGTAAACAGCTCTTGGAAAGTGAGAATACTGTTTCAGAAGGCCATTTCTTTTCCTGTAAAGGCATGGGAGGAGCACAGACAACAAGGCAAGAAAAGAGATAAAAAAACTTCCTTTGTCTTTGCAAGCGGAGGGTTCCTTCTCTTGCTCTTAGGAGTCACAAATGAAGAAAGGTTGAGAAAGTAAGAAAGCAGGATGAAGCTGAGTCCAAGTCCAGAGACCAAAATTCATCGTAGCTCAGACTGATTCTCCTTCTCCTAGAGAGCCAGTCCTTTGGACTCATCATGGTATGTTTTAAATAGCAATGTCAGCACATTGTATCTACTCAAGACAACACCACAATGCAAACACTGCAACCTGGTATCAGGATGCCAGACTGACCATGACCACTTTGTGGCACTCAGCATTTTCAATCAACATAGACAGTTCTCTGTTTTTTCAAGTCTGAGTACTACTGCACATGTGAACATTAAAAAAAACCAATGAAACACACAAAAAACCTGGCACAAAAATTTCAGTGACCTATGCTATTTTTTTTTAAAGTAACAAGGACTATCACTCACATCCCCCTTCTTATCACTGTAAGGTAGTTATTATCTCAGACAGCATATGCTGAAATCAAACAATCTTCATTCACAAAGGAAAGAACAAACAAAGAAAGAAAAGTATTCTTCTGATAAAGGCATTCAAAATTACAAATGTCACCTGTTAATGTCTCTACTGCTGCCAGAACTCCTAAGCTGGCACAAAAATCTTTGCTTATGTATACTGACACCAGTTCAATCTTTTTATGCTATCATGGAAATAACACTACATAAATGCTTACAAAAAAATCAGCTGAAAGCTGGATATTGCCACCTCTGTAATCTTACCCCAGCTTTTGGTGTCTCTGAAGGGATGCTGTAACACTAGCTTTTTAGTAATGTTTAATAAACATTTAGCAACATCTATTATAAGTGGTGGGTACCATATGCAGAGCTGGGTGAGGTCATTCTTTACAGCAACTCACCATATGGTATACCTATGAATGTGGCCCTGATAAAAGTAATCTATTGAACCTGAATGACTTACTCTGCTGCTGTAGTATTAAATTACTTTTGTTCCTCTTCCCTCATTCACTGGCACTAGGAGTAAAGTTGATTCTCTTGCCTATCTCATGCTGCAACCACCATATTCTCCAGCTGCTTATACCACCAGGATTTACTCTGTTACATTATTCTACTTGCATTTGGTTTGCAAAGTGTGAGGAGAGAAAGGAACAAAATACATGGGTTAGGATCAAACTAAAGGACTGAATCCTATGCCCTTCTCTCAGCTGCCACTACTGCAGGGAGGGTACAAAATTTTACCTGACTAAGGATTGTTGGGTCAGAGTGAATGATGAGGATTCAATCACCACTGCATTTCTCCATTTCCTTTTGTGTGTGTAGAGCATCTGGTCTCACTAAAGAGGCACAATAAGATGCTGCATTGGGTCTGAGATCATTGGAAGTGAATAGAGGAACAAAAAAATGACCTCTCTGTATATGATCTATTTGTAAAGCAGGTAACCTGCTCTCCTTAAATTGGAGCTTACATACAACTACATGCTAACCACCTGTTTCATGGTCAGTGTCTCTAACAAAGGCTCAATTCCTGTCTTCTGTCCCACACATTCTCATTTCCATTGTAACAGTTTCTTACCTTTAGGGGCTTTCCGTCAGCCAAGAGACACTACCATTTGTGGCTGGTCTGGATCTAGATATATTTCCTGGGGACCATATGCCTGTATTGACTTGACTAGCTGGCTCCTACCAAACAGACTGTTTAACAGCCGTATTTTGCTTTTTGTTCAGAAAAGGCCTTAACTTCAAGGTCCCTTTTCCACCAGTGGCAGATCTGCACAAAACATGCAAGACCATAGTTGTATGTCTGTCAGTTTTGTTGAAATTTACCCTGAGTTCAAAATTTTGAGGAGAAAATACCAACAGGCAAAAGCCAGTGATTTCACCTAAGAATTATTGCCTGAGGAAATGAAGCTAAAAGATAATTATATTAGTAGTGGCCCAGCATATATATCCCAGGTGTGTGTACTCTTTCCTCCCTAATTTTTTGCACTAGCTTTCATAAAGACAGCTACAGAAGATGTTTAATTTTAATATATACACATATAAAATAAATCCCTTGATAGTATATTCTTAATAGTTTTATCAAAAAAAACCAAACCGTTTAGAAAACAAAACAAAATCTATCAGACTAATGCCTCTTCTAAACTACGAGAAAGTGCTTAAACCATAAAGAGACAAAAATGTTCAGGTATCCAGGTATCTCAATTCCATCTCTTATTAGTAATAAAATTAACAAGGTGATACATAACAGCCATATCATAGTTGGTTCCAGTACTTTTTTTTCCCTCTACCCACTAGGTCATGTTCAGCCTTAGGTCCCGAACTTTTATATATTTAAGTAGTGTATAATTTTATCTAGCTGAGAGGTTCCAATGAAAGCAGTGAAACCATTCACAGGAGCAAATCTATGTACGTGGTTGGGATCCTCCAAGAGTGGGGCTTTGATAATGAGCATTTTCTGGCAGCAACTTTGTGAGTTTTATTTTGGACTGCTCAGCCACTAGCATGCTTTTGGGCACTGCAAGATGTCAATCTAAATATATACTAAAAGATACTGGGAACCAGTGTCTGGATCACCAGGAAATTTTAGTTAACTGAAGTATAAATATGAGACTTCTAGAACCACCACAACAGTCACCTCGCTTATATGTCAGAACTCTTTCTCTGGTCTCTGCCTTATTTGCATGGTTAATAATTTCTGGGCTGAGATAGTCTAACTTCTTTGTGCAATATGCTATATCAGCCACTAAACATAACATCAGCAAAAAGAACTAGTATTAGTGGAAGGTTATTCTATACATACAACCTTCTTGTGAAAAATTCAATGAGTATTCAACATATGTGTCACTGATCACATGAATGAATGATATCACAGTTCTTGTGGGTTTTACGTTCAGAGCAAAAGATAATTTTTCATATCTATGCAAGTTTATTACAATGAGCTCATGCCTACTATGCAGACTTCCATATTTTTATACTGCATTAAAAACAACGAATAGTAATAAGACCTTTTTTTTGTACAGACACAATATTTTCAGAGGAAAACTTCTTGATGGAATATATAAAAGTTACAAGGAGTTAGCAGACCCCACAGAAAGGCTGCCTGCTGAATCCAATTGCCACTTACTTGCCACTGAATTTCATGGGGCAAGATATCATATAAAGAAGTTAGCAGAAGTAATGCAGTGTGTTTGACTATTGTTTTGTATCTTAAAAAGGAAAAGAACAAGAAGAAACACAATCAGGAGGCAAAAACCATTAAATTATTCCTACTGTCTGTCTGTGCAGCATAAGCATGCAGGTACATAGATGAGAGAATAAAATTCATAGCATACGGAAGACGACAGTGAAGCCGACTTAAAGCTGTGGTGTAAGTGGCTTTCCCAGTATAACAGGATTTTGAAGTGTTTACATTTGTAGTGGCCAAAGTGATACAACAAAAATCAGCGGAAATGCTGGGAACTACCTGACAAAGGAGACCTTTTGCTGAACCACCAGAAGCAACAGTGGGAATTTTTGCCACTTAAATCCCGCCATGTGGATGCAGACAATGTCTCACACTAGAAACGAAGACAGGACATGCATGGGAAACAGAGAGGCCACTGATGAGGAAAAAAAGTGCTGAGCCACTGCTGTTTTAGCAGGAGCACTGACAGCAGAATTGTCCCTGGGAGGTTTGGCTGCTGGTTTTGCTACCTATATTCCAAGCAAACAGGAACTAAGTATATTGTATATTCAGGGTAACAGCTACATGATCCATGTAGGATGACTGATGCACTACAGACGCTACACTGACTCCTCTTTTCCCATGAGTAAAGCAGGCAATGGGAGAAGTTCTATATGAGTGTTCACAGATATTGATTGCCTTCCCCATCCTCTGCTGGCAGCATACAACATGACTGCTCAATTTATCTCAGTGGTGCTGCATTTTATGGCAAGTCTCACACAAAGAATAAAAGATTAAAATTGTTTGGGATGGTGCAGATTGCATCCTGGACATGCACTCTGGTCCCTTCAACATTCTGTGCTTAATACAATTAGAGAGTAGAAAAAGAATTGGCAACAAAGAGAGTTGCATGCACAGTAGAAACTAACTGGTTTAGGTTATTGCATTTATTGTGGGCTTTTCCCATGCTACAGTGGTATGTTCAGAGAATGTCCTCCACATTCCTTAATGCAGCAGGCTTGTTGCATGATTAAACTCAAAGGGGACTTTCTATCTTTCTTTGACCAAGAATTTTAGTTTTTATTTTGTCCAGCTTTAATGTAGATGTTATGAATAAAAGAAAACAAGAGAAAATGGGCACTGCCTTAGAGAATTCACAAGAAAGCACAAGTATAGATAAATACACACACAATAATAGTATAGCTGTTTACAGCATTCATGTGCATGTTGCTGTTGTATCATGTTAGAAAGGCAAACCAGGAATGCAGCAAAATCACTTCACACTGGTTTGATGTAGCGCACAGCATGAGCTAGTTTTACCATTCTGTAGGCATTTCTTAGCAAAAGAACTCTACCTAGTTTAGCACCTCTTTCCTTCTCCTCAGTCCTGTCTAATCTAAACATGAACAATCTTCTTCCCAGTCTCTTTTTTTTTCCACTTTAAGAAATGTGTCAAAATTAAGTAATGAAGATGAAACAAAAAGATTACTCCCTGGCACACTGCACCTTAGAAATTTGTCATTAAAATTAAAACGCATTGACAGAGTTTCTCAGCCAGACTTTGAGGACATGCTTAGTGTCCTCTTTGCCAGACTTAGGAAGCTTAACCAAAGTTGAAATATGGTGACAAAGACTCAGCCATTTCTCCCCTCGGTGGCAGTAGCAGCTTCACTGCTACTCAGCCCCAGACTTCTGCTGTCCCCAAAGAAGGTAAGTTAGAATGGACAAGAAGGCATAACTATTTTTCACCGTCCAAGACTCCAGGTCTGCAAAGTCTTGAGCCCCAACCGTAAGACCTGCTCAGTCCCACAGTTACTTTTCATTGGTCTTTTCTGTGAAAACATGTTGCAAATTCTGCTGTGACCTACCAACCAGCTGACTCTGCTCCAGGGGATTAGAAAAAGGGAGAGAAGCTGTGTTAATGCACTGTGGGTAGAAAACATGATCCTGAGATCCTCAGATAGGTACTGGGGCCTAGCAAGGAAAGTCCTCTCCACTGCCTGCCATTTGTTGCTTGCTACACTTGGTCTTCGAGACTTGCGTACTGGGTTACAGAGGTCTGAGAGTTCAAGCTCTAAGATACTTCCTTTGATTTTGTCAGGGGAGAAACTGATCCATGCAACTCTGCACCAGAGTCCTCGCATAGGACAGGAGAACTTGAATAAGCTGTGAGTGAATACTGAACTGCTTGTACTGTTATTCAGATCTAACACAGCAGAACCCCTGATATCCAAAGCATATCCACAGTAATTCCTACGGGCAGCAATCAACTGATTCATTTACTGATTCATTTATTTAAGATCAATGAATCCATAAAATCCATCAGTCTGTGGAATTCTGTCTCCCTCTGAAAGAATTACAGTTTGTCTCTCTCATTCAGTATACTTACTGTTTTATTGCAGCCCATTGTGTTTGCTGCACACGATAACAATTTGTTGCTGCCTGAGATGGACTGACCTGCATCTTTTTCATTTGTGTACTTCACAGAAACGTAATGGTTTGGAAGGAGTAGAGTATACAATGACTTAGGCAACCGAACCAATACCTAACTAAAGCTAAATGAAAGAACTATCCAAAGCCAACCAAAGCCTAAACTGGACTATGGGAATCCCGAGGTATGAGAAGTTGTCCAGCCCAAGCTTTTCAGTGTTTTGAAACACCTGAAAGAAAAATAACTTCAGCATGTCTCCTACTTCTATCTCCTGCCCAATATTCCATCCCTTCTAGATAGACATAAACTAGAAGGAGAGAAAAAGGTTAATTTGGACCTGATTTGGGTAATACCACCCTCAGCTTGATGCCTGTAATTGATTCCTACCTGCTGTTTTTAAAATGGAGCTGGATGATATGCAGTCAGCTAAAGAGCATGCATGACAATGTTTTTGGCTCAATAAGAAAATGAACTGTACAAAAGAAAAAGGAAAAAAAATTCCACAGGTAGTTTTCAGCTGGATCACAGCACACATTCAACTCACCCCATCAGTCTTAATATAAAACTGAGGGAAGAGGTAGGATGCAGAATTAAAAGAGAAGATGAGTCTGCTCCTTACAGCAACCACATGTGCTTAATTCCATGTCAATCACTTTGCATCTGCAACATCAGTATGTTTTCTAAAGCCTTTCCATTGACATAAATACAATAGTACAGCTAGACATGAGATTAGAAACAACCATCAATCATTTTGAATAGAGAGTATGAAGAGGGTGAGATTTATTTGAAGCATGGATTTGAGAGAGAAATAAATAAAAATAATAATCTGTGACATAGCTTGCACAGCAGACCCCACTACAAAGGAAGAAATCGAACAGGAAAGAAACACCTGCTATAAAAGAATTTTGTCAGTTCTTCCTCTGATCACATTTTTACATGTTTTTCTTTTCTTCTTCAACCATAAGCCATTTGGGGTAGATTTCTGTTTTTCTGTTTCAATCATTTCTGACTCTGATGGGAGTATAACATATGAATCATGTTCCCATTATAGAGAAACCTTAAAAGCATTTTTTTTAAATTATTTTTTAAAAACAAAACAATTTCAAAAACTGAAATGAAACTCTGAGTAAATTTAGTATAAATAAAATATAACAATAAAAAAAGTAAATATTAAACCCTAAAAAAGTAATGATAGATTGTCTTCAAATAGACTGAAGAACCCAGGAAGAGCTACTCAATATCAAAACACAGCAGCTATTGTAGGAATAAATGGATTGTTATCAGCACCCATTGCTAAGTGAATACCAGTTCATTAGTTGTCCATATCCCTCTTACAAGGTTCAGAATGGAGAAGCTCGGCTTTATTTTGAAAATTTCCACTAAGTGCATTGCAGAATATATATTTTTGTTTTTTCTCTTCTTCTTCCTTTTCATGCTTCCCCACAACACACTGAATAAAATAAGTGATACCCAGGCTGGAATCTCCCACATTTTCCCAACCCCTTATCCCTTTCCCAAATATTCAAAACTTCCGCAACTTGTTTTCTTCCACAGTACTTCTGCTGAAGGCCTACTCCTCCACATGCCTAGGAAATACTGAACAAAGAGGAATGCAAACCATTTTTTACAAAAGCTGCTGGCAATACAAATAAAACACAGTCAGTTTTCAGGCTCAAAAGTAGCAACTTGATTTCATGAAAGAAGCAGGAAACAGCATTTGCAATTGACAGGATCTTTTGAAAGTTCTATAAATCAGATCTACTCAACAGTTTTATCTTTGTAATTATTGCTTAAATGGAATTTACAAAAATAAACACCCAACTTCCAACAAAGTCAGAGGAAATCCATCAGCACATCCTAGTTTTTAGCCTCTCTCTCACTATTCTTCCATTTCAGGGAGAGTATGGATTTCATAGTTAAAAATAGAGGGATGGGAATGTGCAGAGTTCAGTTTTACTCCTACCTTTACTAAATTCCAACTGTTTATGCTACTCCTTAGCTACAGAATTTAATAAAACTGCAATATTTAAAATGCACATTAATATTGTAGTGGCATAGCTCTAGTCTACTTTAAAAGCAAAACAGCCTGGTAAGCATGATAATAAACCACAGTATAACGTTTCAAAACAAATGGAGATTTATCCCAGAATGTAAACAAAGTACTTACATAATAATACATATTTAAATTAAAAAGACACACACATTTAAACACATATTTAGACTTTATTTACATCATATAATGAAAATCTTCAACAGAAAATATAGATGATGCAAATAAACAGGAGTGCTTTAGATATACAGTAACTGCTAGATGCTGTATTATTTCCTTATGTTTTACATCAGGTTTATTTAAAACAATCTGTTGTTCAAATAATATTTTTCTCTTTAGACAAGTATTAGCATTCTGATTTGTTAGCTGTCTTTTCAGCCAGGGGAAGGAGCTGAGCCGGGAAAAAAGCAGCTTTCCCTATTTATGTGTCCATACAAAGGAAATAGATCTTAGTGCTGTATCAGCATATTGGGCAAAAACACAGGTAATGATCAGTAAGTGGACCTCAGAGAAACAACATTTAAAGCCAGTGAAATATACTAAACCAGCCACAAGATCAATCTGAAGCCGTAGTAGTAGCCAGGACCTAGAAAGTTGAGAAAGCTACTGGCACTGGTGTCAGGTTCAGCACTGACACGGGACTCGGGATTTCTCAATGGCCATGGCAACAACACTCTGAAAATAAATTTCTCAGAAGGCATCAGAGAAGTCCCCCGCCAGTCACTGACTGTAGAAGTCCATCACTAAGAGAAAGCTCTAAGAGCTTGATTTGGGAACCAGTGGTTTAGAGGGACAAGACTTGCTTATTGATCTCAGGGTTGATTTTTTGAAGACTAGACCCACACACCTGCAGTCGGTTTGGCTTGCCCTGCTTATTCTCTCCCAAAATTTTGGACTTGAAATTGCCCTGTGCTTTCCCACACCAACCTCTGCACAAACAGTAGAAATATGGACAAGATGCAGGGGGAGCAGAAGCTTGAAAAACACCAGAAATCACTCATTCTTCACTGGAGCAGTCCTCGCAGAAAAACCAAAAAGGACTGCCAAGTTGATCAGGGACAGTGGATCATGTTATATGGTCATATTTCTCAATTCCACTCAGGCATGCTACAAATTGCCTCTTTTCACTCACCTAAGTAGGTAACCAA
The DNA here is from genome assembly GCF_000699245.1 of Pterocles gutturalis. Lineage (NCBI taxonomy): Eukaryota > Metazoa > Chordata > Aves > Pterocliformes > Pteroclidae > Pterocles > Pterocles gutturalis. Next base: position 68,974 of record NW_010110649.1, read on the forward strand.
GAACATCTGTGAAAAATTCACAACTAAAAGCCTGAAACTAAGCTTTCCTGTCAGTAGCACATTACAGTCAACTTCTTTCTAAATAACATTCAAGAACTGAAATCAAGTTAAAGGCGCTGTTATGGTGTCACTTAAAATATACCATAAGCTAAAAGAGTCACATAACTGGATTCAGAAGAAACCTGTAATTTTTGATGGTAACATTGCATCTCCCTTAAAGTTTTAAATGTAAAATAACTTTCCAAAATTCTTGTTTCTATCCAAATATTACAGTATTTGCCATGATAATAGATACTTTCTGTTCTGTTACTCCATGAAGAATGGAAGCTGCATTTCTACTTTATTTTTTTAAAGTGCCAACTATATTCCACTCTGCTCACACCTGATATTCAAAGCACAGTGGTTTCATACTTTCTGTATTGTGACATGTAAAAGCATAACACATAGTTTTACAAACTGCTCTGTGTTCAGAAGATCTATGGATTGTGGATACCTTTTTAAAAGCTTCCAAAGACCCTGATGACACCATCATACATCATTATAAACCTGACACAGCTCTTATTCCTCCACAAATTTAGTTTTATTTCTGAGGGGAGAGAAAATGACCATCTGGGTCAGACTTGGCTCAAAGTGATTAGTGAACAGACACTAAACTGGCAACCTCAATCTTGAACAGCTCTAGCAGCGAGAACTCAGAATAAAAATGTGCGTCCTGAAACGGTCAAGCTAGGTTTAAGCTGTCATGAAAATGTGAGAGCGAAGTTGTACAATGACTAAAAGTGCTTTTTCTCAAGAACAAAAGCTGAAAATGACCAGTTAGAAAAAACCCTAATATATCCATGGATCACTGTGTGAAATCACTCTGTATTAACAAAGCAATGAGAAGTATCTTGTATACATAGCACATGTTTAAAGAAATAGTTCTTCCTCAGGACTGCAAGTGTTAAAGCAAAATTGCATTTCATAGTTTATAAGTTAAGAACACCGACAGCAGACTGCTTCCAATATCCTGGCACACACATTAAGTTACAGTATTACAAATTCCTAACTTACCTAATGTCTTCAATACATTTATGTCTTGGTTGTATCAGGAGGGTAATCATCCCTGCCTTACTAATGGCACTGTTTAAGGAACCCTGGCACACGTTTCTTTAGTAATAAGCACTTCATTTTGTCAATGACTTCACTTAAAAAAAAAAAAAAATCTTAGCTTTCCAAGGTCTGCTTATTTTTACTGAGCATGAAAATTAAATTAAGAACTCTACCTTATATAAATTCTTTGATCTGCTTGGAAAAAGTGCTGGTCCAAACTGTTGCACCTCTTATGTGTCCTAGGTTTGGCTTCAACTGTCTGTGGTTTGCTTATTTGGACTCGTGACATTTTTACTGCATTTTTCTTTGTCAATGCCAACTGTAAGCTATTTTCTTTGGTCAGCTGGGTACTCCAGCCAACAAACCTCCCTTCTTCTAGAACCAGTGAGATAGCTGTCAGTTAGAGGTTTGGCATGCTTAAGACTCTGCTTCACTACCCAAGATCCCAGAAAAATAAAAGATACAGAGACAGGCCCATAAATCATATGAAGAAAGAAAACATTTGTATTATACTAGGAGCCCAATAACACCACTGAACTTAAGAATCTGTCAGCCTTTACATTACAACAGAATTTTCAGAGGTCATAAACATTCACACTGGACTGAAACTTGGCATGAAGTGATGCCATTTGACTGATCCACTTTTTACCCTAAACTTTGTTTCTCATTCAAAAGCAATGATGGTACATAGCACTCCCTATTCATAACATCGGTGAGGTTTGTGCCACTGCTACAGCAAACTCTAGTGGGTAGTTAGGGAGTTCTTGCACTCATGTAAGAAAAATTACTGTGATTTGCTGCAGGCATTGCCATCCTCTTTTTCTTCTTTATGGAAAAAAACAACCCTGAACCAAACAAGTCCTGTACGACTCCTCTTCCCTCTAGATGGACTCACATGTAACTGTGCACTAAATAAGCTTCTGGGCGTGTCGTCCAGTTAAGTTTTACAAAATGCTGTTTTTACCACCCTCTGATTAGCTCTAAGCTAGTCCATGAGGGTGGTACTGAATTTCAAGATACAGGTGCCTCTCTATGTATAGTGCAGCACTTGCAAAATAATAGACCTACATCACACTTTTTGGAAAATTAAACACGGGTTTCTTCACAAGATGTTTGGCAGGACCCTTTTTCTACTACAGTCATTCAGCGTACTTTGAATGCACAGAATACAGACTGCTTGACATTACAGATTCATCACAAAACACACACCCTGCCTCATTTTTAACAAGTGTGATTCTTCTGAAAGTGATCTTGCCTCCATTATTTCTAATTATGGAGATTTATGAAGCTTGATGAGACTATGTTTTAAAGTAAAAGTGACCTCAGCAACAGCTGCTCCCCAAACCTCTGATACATGGAATTTATTCCAAAATCAAAAGTGGAAGATTATTATTTTTCCTGCCTTTTTCTGACAACAGACCAATTTGGCCAGTGCAGTCTAAGAAAATCTCTAAAATCTCCAAAAACTGAAGAGTGTGAAGCTTTTTTTTTTTTTTACAGTTTATAATCCAGAGACTGAAAATGTTTCCCTACCTCCCTTCCTTGCTGTTTATTCATCTCTCTGCTAGATACAACCAAAGTTTCAAGTCAAAGACAGCCTTGACCAAATGCATCAGTTGGCTATATGAAAGTCTAAAACAAGATGTTTCTAAGTCTGCACAAGATGATATATCAGGGCCATCAGATTCAACATATTGTCATCAAGATTGACATTCCACCCTGACAGCTGGGCTATGGGGGAAAATATAAATTGCTGTTTATGTTCCAAACAATATACATTTGTCCCAACAGCTCCAAGACTTCCAGATAGCTTCTACTGAACAGCTCCATTTTATCAGCTTGACACTTCTCTATGGTATTATCTTCATGGACTTTAAAACAAAACTGCTGCTCTGTGTGAAGGAGGCAACCACATTCAATGTGCCATATATGCCTTGCTGTTCTCTAGCAAGAAGCCAAAACCATAATATTAAATAAAGTGTCCACACTTCTGAAGGTTGGGGTCAGAGGTAAATCTTTGCAATATATCTGCAACCAGCATTTATGGTGATGGTGAGGCCTTTCTGGCTGGGCAAATGCAATTCAGGTCGTTTCATAATGAGTTGTAGTTTAGGATTATGTTTCACGTTGTTCAGCATTAAACTGATGCTTAAAAATAACCACTCTTTAATCAAGTGTGTGGGGAAAATGCAGCTGAAAAAAAAAAATAGTATCCTGCTTTTCCCAGAACATCATAGTATTGCATTTGGTGGCCTTAAGAGGTGGAAGAAAAAGGAAATTAATACCCAGATAGATATGACTGGAGGTATCAGCTGATGTGGAGGCAAAAAATGAAGAAAACACCTAAAATGCATACATAAATGTACGGTGTTGCTGTTTGGAGTGGAAGCATGTTGCCTAGAAAGCAGAGAGAGACTTAGTCATGCTAAGACAAACTTAGCATCACTGGTAACTTTAAAGCCTTCCAGGATGTCAGACCAATGTGCTGGAAGCAACTCAGGATTAAGAGAGAACTAATCCCAACATTAAAAAGTCTGTAATGAGAGATAAGGTTTAAGGAATCACCACAAAAAAAAAAAAAATGCTTTAGAGAGAAAAATCACCACACTGTAATGTAAATCAGAAGGTGGTAAGTGAAATATTACCCATGGCTGGATGATAAGATCATCTGCTACAAGATTGGTAGTTAGTACTCGGTGTAACTGAGGCCTTCATTACATATTAATGCTAGGAAGTTAATGTAGCAATATTAACAAATATATTAACTCATCTTGAGTAAGCTTTGATTACACTGAATAAAAATGTGTTTAGTATTATTCAGTAACTACGTATCATACATTGCAGCCCTTCACGGATTTAAATTGGAACTTTACTTCCAAAGACAAGGTATCAACCCATAGACTCTATAGGAGTAGAAACTCTGGAGACTGGTCCAAAAAAAACCATATTAAATTATGAGCTTTCTTGGTCTGTCCACACCTTTGGAATTGAAAGATATATCAATAAAAGATTCTCCTATGAAATGCGGGACTGTATTTGCTAAATGTCAGAGCAGAAACAGCTGGGGGAGAGAAGAGACGGGAGATGACAAAAATGTGCTAATAAATGAAAGGTGGGGTTTGGGGAGGGTCATTGTTTTTTGGTTTTTTTTTTTTTTCAACCTTAAGAATTTGGGAAATTGAGAAAAAGCAATATTTTTAAACACTTTTGTTCTGTCCGTAAAGGGAATGTACAATAGTAGTTACGTATATGTGTATAAAGACAATAATATCTCTCCCTGTCCAACGTACAACTATGTGTGTGTTACAGTCTTAAGCACTTTGCAAGAGACTGAAGCTAAGATTTCAAATTAACTTTCTGTTTCCTTGCTTTTGGAGGTTTAAACATCTATTCTTTACTTTTGCATATTATTACTAGTTTGACTAGAGGTTGGTTTACTTACTAATTCTGCATTTGAGGCCAGAATTTTATAAACAGCTAGGTCCTTTTCTTGCTAACATTTGTATGTTCAACACTTTTTTGCTGTGGAATATGACTTCAATTGATTAAAATGAATAAGTCTTTCCTTTAGGAGCCAAGATTCCCTTTCATAAACCAATAATACATAACAATAATCTCTCCACACATTGAAATCCTAGTGGAGGTTTTGTAACACCACTGTCCACAACACATGATGATACTTCACAATGGCCACAGACACTCCTAACAATCTGCCATATCTTTAAGTTTTAAATAAAATGTATTTCATTTGTAATTCTTATGTTGAGATTCCACACATAATTCAGACTGTGTGGAATGTATCTTTCCCCTATTTATTAGAAGTTACGAAACTAGAAAGGAAACAAATAGTAATATACTGAACAGCTTGCCCAGAATAGTGTACGGTTTACAAATAGCCATGATATATACAAGGAGTAACATGAGTTTAAATACACCACTAAAATCTTTCATCTTAGAACTCAAGAAACAGGTTACTAGAAGTTTGGGTCTTTATTATTTTTTTTTTCCCAAACAAGCAAGCTTGAGGTAATGCCACAGAAAATCAGGAGACTAACAGATATGTCATGAGACGTTACGCACAAATACACAGACCTGGCCAGCCATGTGGTCATACTCTGTGCTGTCAACCCTAAGAATCAGAGGACAGATTCCAAGGTGTTAAAGACATCTTTTTCACATTGCAAGCTACAGGCAAGTCTGCTTGTTTCAGCTTTAAACTCAGTGCATGGCACTGGGTTGCTGAAAGCTGCAACTTCTTTGAGCTGAGGACTCAATAACAGCAGCCAGTGCAGTCCCAGCCCATCATTGCTCCTCTACTCCATGACTACATGTGGCATCAGAGTTGATGGCTGATGAAAGGAATCACCAGTCACCTACATATGGATATGCAGCAACACAGAGCAGGGGAGAGGATGTGGTCCTTTTGTGTGAAGGTATGAGATGACTGTTTACTCTGGGTTTTTTTTACATGTGAAAAAAATAGTTTGCCTTTCATCCTAGACAACTGTGATTGGATACTGTTATTTGGAGTAACTTGTTATCTTCAGCTCTAGAGAAAGATTGACTGATTGTCAGAAGGGAGATTTGAAACAAGTTAACCATATGTTCAGAAGACAAAAGAGGTTTATCATCTGTCTCCCCAAAGGAGGCCAAACTAAGGTTATTGAGTCTGCACAGAAAGCCAAATAATCACAGTGACATAAAAACTGAATTAATTGTTATAAAAGACACAGAAAACTATGCTGGTTAGTGATTAAGTGAAGTAAGTTATTAGATATAAAACACTCAAAAGAAACTATACCTAGTCCTGTAAAACAGAAAAGGGTCGTAAACTGAAATACAGACAGAACTGTTCTAACGGCAAATCCAAAAAAGCTCCCCAAAATCTAGACTGAGAGATTTTTATTTCTAAAAACTACTTCATGTCCTGGGAGCTGAAACAATACTTCCTTGCTAAGTCATGATTTTCAGCAAGCAAAGACAACGAAGAAACAGAAAGCTGATTAGGCTAATTCCATCTTCTAAGCTGAAATGAACCAAAATGACCCACAAAACATCAATAATATAAAGAATATTGGTCAACTAAAACCATCAGTTTATTTTTAAAAAGTCTTAGCTTTTCTTTCAATCCTGTATGGTTTTTGGTTTTGGTGTTGTTTTTTTTCCCCCCAAACTTATTATTGACATACGGCATGGAAATAAGCTTAAATAGACTTCCACATTATAAAGTAGTGAATCTAATGATTTCTCTACCAGGACACATGCTAATGTACAGCACAGTGGGTAAGGTGGGCACCAGTGAAAAAACATGACACCTATCAACGGAAGTGAGTGGGGAAAAGGAAGGCTAAAAGAGCTGACAACAACATTTTCACCCAGAAGAAAATGAGACCGGATAGACTACATGTTTTGGCCTCCAAGAGGGGAAGAAAAAAATCACTTCCTAAAACAAAGGAAAAATAATACATATATATATGTACGGAAACCATGTAGGTAATGAAATGTGTATTCCCACGTACTTCAAGATACTTATTTGTCTGACCTTGAACTGTTCAAGTTTGCCCCTGCTTAGCCACAAGAGGCAGGAAATCTTCTGGCATTAATATTTTTTTGTGGATATTTTTGTGCACATTTCAAGAAGAAACAATATTGTACAAACAGATCCATAACAGTAGAAAACTGGTTGAAAGTTTTTCAGCTATTTTGCAAAGAGCCAACAATTTGGCACGCAGTATGTATTACATTGAGTGGTGTAATGAAGCCTGATGACACAAACAAAATACTAGCAGTTAGCTACAGATTTAAACCAGTACACACCTACTGGTGAAAAACCAAGCTACTGTTGGCTTCTGCCAAAGTTTTTTCAGCTGCAGTCTGAGCCTGCTTCAGTATTACTTAAAAAACAATTTCCTTTTGTGTGGTTTTAATTGCTATGAAACCTCCAAAACCTCAACTACTGCTCTGTACAAGTATCAAATACACGAGATATCTCTCCCTAATTACCTGTTGTCTGAACAGGCAGTAGATACCTCCTCAGAAGAGAATGGCTACATTTTCCTTTGTTTTAGTCTGTTAAGTCCTTTATCTAAACCCACAGCACAGCAACTTGATGCACTGAGTGGCAGCCAGCCTCTGACCCTTGAGCCACATGGGGTGTTGAGCAGTTGAACCATTCCTCTTGTACCAGAGCTGCGCTGGCTTCTGTGTAACCCACAACCCTTGTGTGTTCAGAGGTGAGCCACCACTGTAAGCTAAGGCTGACCTCCTGGGTGCACACCCAGCCAGCCCAGGCCTGCAGTGGAGCAGTGAAATTCTGGGGTGGCAAATGTCATTTCTCATCTATGAAATGCTCTTGAACACTTCCAAGGTACATGGACTGCATCTCATGGTTCTCAGCTGTACAAAGAAAACGTGCTTGTAGTCCCATGAAGACTGGCTACCATCAGGATAAAGTAACATGTCACATGGGAGACAATAGGTAGCAATGGGACTGCTTCTAATAAAGGAGCACTTCACAAAAGATGAAAGAATGTACTAGAAAAATATGTTTAGGCATTTCCCTTACAATGGTCTGAAACCAATATAGCCATAACTGTCATTGCAGAGAATGCAGTTCACACAACAAAAGAGAATAAAAGGCAGTCCTGAAAGTATACCATACACCATAGCCATCTATTTATATTTCTCCATTAGACACCTTTTTTCCTTTTTGGACCAGCTCCCTGGAGGATAATGCTACAGGTTTCTGGAAAGCTGATACTAGCACTTGCTAAGTCGTTGACAGAGAGCACCAGTCAAGACTTTACCAGGTGTCCTAGGATGTAATGAAAAAGGTGTCAAAATGCAACTAAAAAAACTCAGGAGTAAAAAGTTAGGTGATAGCTAAACATAAAAAAGGAGCTGTTCAGGAATGGATTAGAGTCCAGAATGGGAGAGTGGAAAAAAACACACAGATAATTTTTTTCCTTTAAAAGGGCAACCCCTCCCAGGTAACACTGATTTATTCCAACCATTTCTACTAGACAATCTCCCATGTGCCTTCAGAACTGGACCATTTACCTTCTTCTGGGTCATCATGATGAGATTCTTCCAACACATTATTTGGTAGCAGTTTAAAAATGAGCACTGAAAAGAAAGAATCAGCCTAAGAGTGGACTTACCCTGAAACCCAGATATTGCTGGGTGGTCTGTGTCTGCCTGTGCTGTGTTACACTGATGAGCTCTTATGGGTGGGTGGTGGGTGTTTCACCAAAGGGCTCCTAGTTGCTGGAATCTAGTCTAGCACTGAAAATAAAGTATTCAGGAACTACTTCCTCACTAGATGTAACAGCTATGTCTTCAACAGAGCCATGAGCATCTACAGCTACCTTTGGCTCTGTTTGCCCAGGAAAGAATAAGATTTAGTAATCATATGAGGAAAATGAACTTTATCAAATCATAAAGTTCACCTTTACTCTTTTTGTGCTCAGAGCAGTAAAAATAGGGAGGTCTTACATCTGGCAATGACAGTTCTAATGTCACGTTTAACAGACTTCATTTTTTTGATAAAATTGCATAATATGCATAAATGCATAGAGTTAATTTTCAAAACATTCATGTTTAGAAGACTGATAATTTCTAAATAGAACATAAAGTATCTGAGAAAGAGCAGAGAGGAAAAACTTCTTTCAAACACTTATGCAAAAGCCAGCCACAATCCCAATTAACAATACTTTTTGCACTAGTGTTATCCCTTCTTGGACCTGGTTAGGGCTTCATAAACATTTCTAATCAACTCCTTTTCATGAGGCGGAAGGCTTCATACAAATGGCATTTCTGATACACAGCCTCTCTCAGACTCCTCTCAAAGACTTTCAATACAGTCTGTTTTAGGGCATCTCCTATGGTGAGAAAGGTCCTCACGAGATTTCTACTGAAACCATCTTGCTATAGTATATTCCATATATTAAATCCTGTCTGTCAAGCAAATGGAGTATATATACCAGTTCCTTTCTCCTTATACAAGTTTTGTGTATATTGTAAAAACCTCACAGTCATTGTCAAACTTCCCCTCTCTAGAAGGATAAGTTTTCACAGGTCATATTGTCGAGCTTGCTGATCATTTTCATTGCTCTCCATTAGAGTCTTTCTTAGTCCGTTTGCTTTTCTCTTCAAATGTGTGGCTCAAAACTGGACGCAGTACTCCCACGGAGGCTTTATGGGACTGCTTTACATGTCTTGAAAGTTACATCCCTGTTTATACATCCCAAGGTGGTATTTGCTTTCTTGCAATAGCACGACATTGCAGAGTAATGCTCTGCTTATGTGCTGAAATAACAGCTGTACCCTTTCCTATAAAGCTGCTCCTGTTCCCCGTCCTTTACTTGTGCACTTTATCATTCTTGCATTTGAGCCCAAGGGTACTGCTGTGAACTTGTCCCTAATTTCATCTTGGTTTTTTTTTTTTTTTTGGTTTTTTTTTTTTTTCTCAATAATTTTCCTCATTTTGCAAGATGATTTGATCTTAAGTCATAGTCTGCCCTACCCTCAGTGACCTACTGTCAGAGTGTGGTTGCCCAAGCAGTTTTGCATATCTACACAACAGGACCCTCCTGTGGATCACATTTCCTGAGTTTATCTGTGTCACAAGAGACAATGTCACACAAAAGTGTGGCTAAGATCAGGAGAAGGCTGCATTTTCCTTCTGTCGAAAGCAAACCACTGGGTCTTTTTCTGCAGAGGTGTGCTCTTCCCTTAATGACTCTGAAATAGTTGGAATCTCAGACAGCTATTTGCCCTCGCTGATGTAAAAGCTATCCAACATCACTCTTTGTACATTTGCATTGGGCACCAGGAAAAGTGCCATTTTGACAAAGTCTTAACTAATTTTGCTGGATGCTCACTGCTATTCATCTACTGTTCCTTTTGAAAAACTGCAATTCAGCTTTGAATTAAAGTATTTTCCACCTCTAAAACTAATCAGCACTGACAGTGATAAGCAATGGTTTTGTGATCACTGACACACGTTTCTAACTGCATTGCCTCAATTAAACTCCTGATGTCATACACAACACAAAATGAAAGTGTCCCAAATTTCAAAGAACCGATGTAAAGACCTGGTAGGCTTATTCCAGACCTGATGGAAATGTAATGAAAGAGTACATAATTGTTGGTAGAAAATTGGATGGGATTCACATCACGCTGCTTTTACTCAGCAGAGGGCATACATAAGAAAATGATGGGTTTATTTTTCAGGAGGTAAGATAAATAGGTCATTTGTTATTCCACTGCTAACACCAGGATTTTTAAGAGTTCACTCTTTCTTCATATATATGGTCACACAAATGAATATATACATATCTGCTGGAAGCCTTTTCTAAAGTATTCTCAATAAAAACAAGAACATTTAAGAAGAATGACAAATGCTTGAGTAGTCACATCCTGACATAGCATAAGTGCTCTGTATTCCTTTGCCCATTTTCAAAAGAGTCAAAACCTTTTAGAATTAAAAATTTATGAAAATAAAAGTCATTTTTTAAAAAGAAGCCAAATGTGCTATTGTAAAGTAACTGCAACCGTGGGAATATATTTCTGCATTTCCATACTTAAATTAAACACTCACTACCCAGGAAACTTTGCCATTTTTCTAATCAAAGAAGTATGGGCATGAAAGGTAAACCCACCATTCACTAGTGCCATGTAATCGTGCTTGGAATAAAAACTATACTGTAGCATAAAAGCTGTAATAAAAAAAAGTTATATTTGATGACAAAACGTGTATTCTAACAGACAGTTTCACTTCTAAAGACAGAAATCTCTATCTCCATATGTAGCATGAAGAATCCCTAGATAGAGTGTTCTTAACTACTACTTGACCATAGAGTTTCAGTTTTCAAACATATCCCTTTGCTACCTCTCCATGGTTCTTCGATTTCAATTACAGAGCTGTCACTTGCATACAACTGTCCACAAAGACCTTTCTTTTTGGTGAAAGTAAAAATGAAAACATAGTATATCTTCTAAACAATATGTACAAAGACACAGTTTTGTGAGAGTTGATATTTTTGCAAGGCAGTGTACCATAGCGTACCACAACCAAACTGAAGATGACACATTGTTAATGCTTGTCCATGAGCTAGACAAAAGACACAAGTAGTGTAAAAAACCTAAGCAAGCTGAAGAAAAAGAGGGTTTAATTATTCCTAACATCTCCCATAAATGCAAGGAAAAAATAGAATTCAAAACTGAAGGCCCTGGTATTAAAAATTCATTTAAACTTCAAATCATGATCACAACCAGCAAATATTGCATTGCATAGTGAATTGATTTAAGAAAAGTTAATTAAATGAAATTTAAAAAAAAAACCCTAGAACACACATTTAAAATGCAAAAGTCAAAATAAAACCACCTAAGTTGTAGTTTGCAAGCTCAAATACAGAGTTACATATTTCTCAAGTGTCTCAAATTAGTGTGCAAGTTAATAAAAGCTTAGATGCCTATTTGAATCATCTTAAAGTGAATGGAGAATTCAATTTGTCTTTAGGAGAAAAAAATCCTTAAAATGTAAAGAGATATAGCAAGAAAAAAAATAAACAATCACTTTTCTCTCTAGACACAAGTCCCTTTTTCATGCAGCTGGTACGCTGGCTACATTCATATATCTGTATATGACTTAACTGTACCACTTACTAATTTAAAATCAAATTGTTATAGTTGAGAGCTGACTGAAATCATTATTAGATTCCAGACAGATGTAGTTCAAAAAAACTCCCAACATTTTCTGCACTACCAATGAATTGGCCTATTTCTGGCCTATTTTGATTTAAACAGTAGATGTTTGAAACTAATAATCTAGTATAAAAATAACTTTAACTGAAGGAGCAGTCCACGGACTCAATGTTTGGTGGAATTAATTTTGATTTGCATACTCAATTTTCAAATTTCCAAACTACAGCAAAACTTTGAAGGTGGAATTCAGTCTTTTATTTCATTCCCCCTTTTGCAAACATATAATTCTACCAGAGAATTTAATACTAAAAACTCAGGAAACCTCACAGTTAAGTTTATCACACCAACCCAACTCTCCCTTTTCATGGATATGGAGTATGAGGCAGTCTTAATTTCACGGTCATGTATCTCAAATGCAACATGTTGGAATGTGGTTTTTTTCCTCTTCGTGGCCTAGTTGCATGGATATAGAGATTGATTTTTGCCTTTTTTTTTTCCTTAAAGGATTTAGGACTGCTAATTGTAACAGATGCTAAATTACTCCCAACTCATAACAAAGAATACAGAGTTCAACTGCCTGAATTCCTGCCAATCTAAAACTTGGGGCCAATCATAGAAATGAGTAGAACAATTTAGAAGAAATTTTAAAAATCTTCCTTACAAGAGGAAGGTGAACTCCTGAAACTTGCTACTATATAAGGCTGTGGAGGTCCAAAGTAACAGCAGATTCAAAATTAGATCACATAAAATAAAGAACCAGTTCATAAACAGATACAAAAGATACTTTCAAAACCCCCCATTACTAAAAAAGGCAGGACATACTTTTCTAACATTTTTTTAATGCAGCAGCTCTGAATGGTGGGGCAGCACAAAGGCAAAAGACCACAGAAAGTGGTCAAGATGCTTGTGTGCTGTCTAAACAGCATCTCTTGCTCTTGCCTTTCTCAGGAGATGCAGTGCTAGGCTGGACGCTCTGACCTACTAGGGAATTTCTAATGTTATATACTCATTACTGGCACCCTTTGTGGGAGAGGAGCAGAATACTGAGGGGCACCGTGGAGACTTCAGGTTTCTCTTTCTCAGAGGACCAAGGCTGAATTGCCAATGACAACATGGTCTTTACCTTTTATCTGCACTGAACATAAATTGTTACAAAAATATCCATTCTTCCATCATCTGTTGATACCAGCCTTCAGAAACATTGGCATCTTTACTCTGGCTGTTAATCAACAATGGGGTAAATGAAGGTGAGCAACGCTAGTGGTCCCACCAGTCAGTTAGCCAGTTTAGCTAGATGGGAGAAAAGCCAGGCAGCTGCACATCCTAATATTGGAAGGATGGGTCCATATCCTCACTAAAGGATGAAAATTTTTAGTTATCTACTAGGGTAGTAGATGATGGAAGAGGTTACAGAAGAGGCAGAAGTTTTAGTAGGGATTTGGAAAGAGCATCTAAAGAGCATTCTTAACTCCATTCATCTCTCTGTCCCCTTGCCAACAGGCTCTAGTAAGGCTGAGGTGGAGAAGGGAAATTACTTAGCATTAGGAGATATTTTTTCCCTGCTGTAGAAGTTCTTGAGCGGGAGATCACATCTAACAAATCCATGAAATTTCTGACTTCAGCCAACTGCATGTACCTGGACCTTGCCCTGCTCTGTTGGAAGGGAAAGCCTCAAGAGACACCATTGCACCCACATTTGGAAAAGGCAGTTATGGAAAATTCTTGTCCTTTCAGCTTTTTCTTGATGTTCTGAATTTCAGTCCCTGAATTTTCTTCATTCACTGACTCCTAGCTATTGCTCCCCATCATTACTTTCTACACCTAATGATGAACAAAGTAATTTTTAAGGATTAAGCACAGTAAATTTCCTGATCAACAATTCAGAAGGACATATTTGTGCACAGATGGTCTCTGATCTGCCACGTACACATTTACTCACTTTTTTTCTGCCTCCAGCAGGTCATCATTTATTCCTGCAGTTCAGGCAAATGTTTCTTCTTGATTTGAGGTGCATATGGCAATAGGGTAGGGCTTACCAATAAAAAATGCCTGCTGAGGAAGCCAAGAAAATAGCAACTCTGTAACTATTGTAAGAATGTGCAATCCTATTTGCAATAAAATGAATAAAGAATGGGCATAGGGGAGGATGACCTGTACGATATGATTACCAGCTGGAAGAGAGAGTCAACCCAGAACGGTCTGTTGGAAAACATCTTCCAACACTGTTGCATAGAATTTAAAGTTATGTACTCAAGGTACACTTACCCTAGAAAATTATTGCAATAACATCAAGAAAGGCCTCCTTTGGGAAAACCCTTACTGTACCCACAAAAAATTTTATTATATTATATCACAAACATTTGTAAGAAGTGACACAAATGAGTAATTGCAGAAAGTGTCAAGTGTTGCTTTTGGTATGAGCACTATGAACTGAATGTAATCTAATTTCACTCCTACTGTTTTGTAATATGTTCACAGCCCTGATTAGTGCTCTCTGAGTGACCTGACATGCTTCAGCTTTCATGACATTTCTAGCATAATGATTCACTTCTCAGTGTTTCTGAGTTAGCTGCCCATTTGACTAAAAAATACATGTATCACTTGTGTGCAAATCCTTTAAATAGTTTGCCTTCCCCATCTACAGATTCTGAATATTTTAAAAAAGAAAAAAACCACCTCCTAACTCCTCACTATTCTGTTTTCTCATGATGGATTTTATGTATTTATTAAATTTTTTTTATCATGCTCCCCGTAGGTGGAAGTTCTGGCTCCCAACCTTTTTTTTGCCTGACAAAGGAACTAAAACCAGGTCCTACTTCACAAATGTTTTAATCAGTAGTCTCATGTCAAAACTGGGTACTGTTTTTTTTCTCTTTCAGTTAAAAAAAGAGTAGGCTATCCTGAAAACTCATCTTTTAGCATTTGATTGTTAAAGATGATTCCAGACTGTGTCTTCTACATCAAAGTTACGCCCAAAGGGGCTTGGGATAAAAGTTCATGCATTACCTTGCTCAGTGATATCTTCATTCAAAGTGCCTCAATGTTACAAATATTATTCCTCTAAACTTCTCCTGTGCATTAGGAAGGAAGATCAGGAACCTAATATACAGTTCTCCTATGGTGGTTTTGAGACTCTCACCACAAGGACAACATTGAGGTGCTGGAGCAGGTCCAGAGAAGGGCAATGAAGCTGGTGAAGGGTCTGGAGCACAGGTCTTATAAGGAGTGGCTGAGGGAGCTGGGGTTGTTTAGTCTAGAGAAAAGGAGACTGAGGGGAGACGTTATCACTCTCTACAACTACCTGAAAGGAGGTTGTAGTGAGGCAGGTGCTGGCCTCTTCTCTAAAGTAACAAGTGATAGGACAAGAGGAAACGGCCTCAAGTTGCACCAGGGGAGGTTTAGGTTGATATTAGAAAAAAAGTCTTCACTGGAAGAGTGATCAGGCATTGGAACAGGCGGCCCAGGGAAGTGGTGGAGTCACCATCCCTGGAGGTGTTCAAGAAACGTGTAGATGTGGTGCTTAGGGACACGGTTTAGTGGGTTAGGCGGTAGTGGGTTGACAGTTGAACTTCATGATCCTTGAGGTCTTTTCCAACCTTAATGATTCTATGATTCTAAGGCTGGCCATCAGCCCTAGAGCACTAACTATAGACACCAAAGCCTGGACAATTTGTCCAAAGAGACATCCATGGCAGAAGTTACTGTCCTAAACAGTAACTAACTGTTAGTAAACTAGTAGCTAAGTAAAACTAACAATAAAAGAAAATTGCTTAGATAAATTTCACATTTTATTTTCCTGCATCTAAATGCAGTTAAAAAGTTAAAGACTCATCTCAAAATACAAAAAGGAATGCATACAAATTTATAAAAAATATTCTATTCCATACATGTGGAAATCTCTGAGAACCCTCACTCATTATTCAAGTAGATGAAAGAGAAAGAAGAAGAACCTGAAAGAGGATAGGGAAAAGCATTATTATTTCACTGTTTTGTAAAATTAACTATTTCAAGCTGCTTAACCTTAGCTCAGAAGACTCTGTGTTGGACTGGTGCTCTTATGAAGAGAAATCTGTTGCAAATTAAAATCTTGTCTGCTACTTTTGAAAATGAAAAACTTGAGAATACTTATAAAGTGGAGCCACCTTCTTTCCCCTTTTATTGATTTGAAAATGAGTCACATTTCAAATGCTTATTCCCATGTGTCATCCAGAGAAGACCACCCAAAGTTATTACATTTTGAGCAAACTTTCAGTTCTTCAAACCGTCAGTAGTCCTCTGCACTTATCCCCTCCTGACCTAGTCTATTTGGCTGTCAAACACAAGTGTTAAGCAGGACAAAGTACCACATGCCCCAGCTTCTTTAAAAACACAAAAGGAAAGGGAAAAAAGCCACTATAATCTCAAGGTGCATTTATTCAAAAACATTGTTAAGAAAGATGGGAATTTCCACAAAACCAGAACAAACCCCCCTCTACCCCCAAAAGTCCTGCTACAATGACAGAGGCCATAGGCTTCAGCTTTAACTAATCTCAACAGGTGGTATAACTCTGATGCAGTGACGTTTTCAATTAATAGAGATCACCAGGTGACATGGGAATTAAATCTTGATGCTTAAGCACTTGCAAAACTGCAGTTACGTCTTATTCCTGGACTATTACTCTTTCAGAAACATATACATGACAACCATGTGGTTAAGAAGAGTTAGACTCTGGAAAACCCAACTAAAACATTACATTCTACTATATTGTGGTTTTGTTTCCAATAAATGCCTACATTGTATTCCCAAACCTGCTCAGCCCAATTAAAAAATTTGTTTATATTTTCTCTTTTCCCAGTAGGACATACAGTGAACGGCCAGTAAATTCATCAAAAGCCATTTCCTCTTTTTGTTGAGTCTTCTTCTTAACTCAGGCTTTCACATTTGCTTGCACTCGGGAATAGCATTTTAAAATAGATTTAGTACTTGAGAAGTGTTGCACAAGGAAATCCTCTTAAAAACCAGAAGGAATTATTGGTTGGTAATTCCTGAACTGAAAGTAAGTTGATTTGTCTCAGGATAGTCCTCTTTTAACTAACACATTTGTCATGTTTGTACCAAGCCTTTTAGTTCTAAACATACTGCTTATAGTAAGCTAAGAAAGTTATGTACAACTTAGTTCTTTAGAGTCAAAGAATTTAGCAGATGGCAATTTTAAGTTTTTGATCAGGCACATTCTGTCTTCCCAAAGTGGAATTGTTGGGATTTTCTCTGTCCTGCAAAGTGAGAAACTAGTATTTCACGACGTGCTTCAGGTGTCCTAGCAGAAATCAAACAGAACCTCTATATCAGAAAACCACAGATGTTAGAAATCAAAAAAGTACTACTGTGAAATTTAGACCACAACACTGCAGATGAAGCACTGCTCAATACTGAGAACACACATCCTTGTTATAAAGCTACCCTTTGAAAGTTACTGAGTTTAGAAGGGCTCTCATCTTCTGAGATCTTTTGTTTCAAGCATCTTTTGTTTCAAGCTAAAAGAAACATTTACAAAATAAAATTCAAATATAAAAAAGTCTTCCCCTCAGTCTACTCTTCTTATGCTAACCATAAAACCCTGCTCACTCCAAGATCTTGTATTACTTTTAAAAACTTCTCAAATAAATATATTGGGGGGGGGAGGGTGGGGGGGAATTATTCAATTATTCAGTGTTATGTACATTACAGGATCAAGAAGCAGTCAGTGAAATTGTCAAGCAACGGTCCAACAGGATTGTGGAAGTCATTGCCATTAATGTTTTGGGGGAGGCCCAAATAGAAATGGAACAAAAAGGTCTAATTTCAGAAAATAGCTCCATTAGTAATATCAAACATTATTACCCAGATACAAACTCTGGCTCAGGCAGTGAGCCATAAATTGCTGATGCCAGAAGCAGTATGGGGGGAACTCTCCTGGCTTCTTCTTTGTTTTCCTAGGGGCCAGTTCCTGGTCATACTTGGAGATAGCATGCTGGGCTAGTGGGGCCTTTGTTTTGATCCACCGGGACCACACCCAGGTTCTTAAATAACAGGTTCTTAATAAGTTTGAGCCCACAACAAAAGACTATTGTGAAACTCAAAGAAGAGGAATGTCCTTTCCACTTCCCATATCATCTGTTGGCAAAGCAAATGTGTGATCTTGATAGTGAGAACACCAAGCTATGGGTGACACAAGAATGCAATGGTGCAGCACGCTAGGCAGCCAAGCTTTCACTGTGTGGTTTTCCTGAAGAACAGACTCACTCAGATGTGACAATAGCAGAAAGAGTATTTAACTCAAAGGTTGGCTGATCTTTGTTTCATGTGCAAGTGTTTCTTTGGAAGTAAATCTCAATCAACCGACAACCTGCTAAAACATGTTCATATTTCATTAGACATATTTGGGAGGCTTGGCTGTCTAATGGGTTATTTAATCTATCTCTGTATAACACATTTAGGCAAGACTGATACGACTGTCCATAAACCATTCTTCCCTAATACGTTTCATGTGTTGGTTCGCACACACACCTTCACTGTTGATGGTTCCCACTGTGAGCATAGCTAGTTTATCTGTTGCCTAACTATTTTTAGTTTTTCTCAATCTAATATAAAATATGCCTGGTACTGAGTGGAGGGAAGAGAGTCTATATATCTACATTTCTTATAACATTTAATTTATGAGTTCCTAAGTGATCACTCAAAAAAATTGAGAGTCAACTCTACAATCCATTATCACCACCAAAAATTATAATATGAAATAAGTGCATATTACATTCTGCTTAAAATATAGAGAAAATCAAGTACATTTCAATTACTTCCAGAGAGGATCACTGCTCATTTAGATAGGACCACTGGAATGTGGTTTAATACAACTATTAACAAAAATTCAATGCAAAAAAAAAAAAATCTAAATACTATCAAATATCTAACTGCTAGTCCTATTGGTAACTAATTTGTTCTCTGTTCTTGAAAATAAACTTCTGTGCCTGTCTCCACAGGCCAATAGCAGAATCCCAGTCCAATTTGTTAAATTCTTCAA
Source organism: Pterocles gutturalis (assembly GCF_000699245.1). Lineage (NCBI taxonomy): Eukaryota > Metazoa > Chordata > Aves > Pterocliformes > Pteroclidae > Pterocles > Pterocles gutturalis. The sequence continues at coordinate 87,810 of NW_010110649.1, forward strand.
GTCACATCATTTAGCAGGCCAGATAAAACAATCTGTGATACTGCTTTGAAAAATTACAGTGAACAAGTGTCTTAGATGCATATGCTTTCAGAAAGAACACTTATCTACTTGAAGCTTTTCTTCTCTACTCCCTTGTATAGGCTTGAAGAAAGTTTCACTCATTTGCCATCCTGCTCTGTATGACAATCTTTCTGTGTCATGGCAACAGTCCCGCATTGATGGGACTGTCTGCAGCTCTGCCTGCAGGACAAGTGCCCTTTAACCCTATGGGACAGAGGCAGATTTGTAGGTCTTGGTCTTCACAGACTTTATGCATTTCTACAGCTGGTTTACTGTAGAGCTAGCTCTACTTGCAAAAAAATGTCTCTGAAGTCCAGTGCATGATTAATGGCTCTTGCTTTTAGCTTCTTCCCCCATGCTCTCCTCGCCTCCCCTGCACATCACATCACTTGCTTTAGCCTAGTTTTAAAATATTCCAGAAGTTTCATTTTTCATCTACAACACAAGACATTTGATAGCAAACTTTAATGTTCTCTTTTTAAGTTACAGGATAAGACACTCACCAAAACACGTGTATCATTTTTATGTCTTAGACATTCTCTATTCAGCTTCCAAGTGGGAGAAGAACAGCTTGGCATGGCTAACGATTCACATCCAAACAGAATGACAACGTGCAAGGAACTTCTCACACTTTTCAAACACACTTTACAACTTAATCCTTTGAAAAACTCACCGGATGTGTCAAGGAATTGCCAAACAACATAATGCCAGGAAAACCATATCAAATTTGTGGTCTCGCAGACTTAATAAAGGTTCTTTTAAGTGGGCAGCACTATACATTCATAAAGCCATAAAATCTACTGAAAACACAGAATACTGAAAATCCACCGAACAGCATTTTCCACACTTGTTTATCCTGAATCGCTTCCTTTGTTGTCTTCCAAGAAGGTCACACATAACCATGACCTCAGAATTCAGTGTAAAACTGACATTTTAATATAGGCTGAATGGGATAAATTAACTATACATGAAATGTAATAGACTAAAAGTACTCCAAAGAGGACAATACTTGAATTCTTTAACAACTGATTAGTCAATGTTTTAACCTTTTATATTAAAGCTACTGTAGATAATGCCTTATCAACTAATACTATATCTTTGTAGCAGACAGCATTTTCCTATTCTTGCCTCTCTAAAAAAATTTCAACACTATTTACTCTGCAACTAATTTATAGATGCTAAACTTAGGTTAGATAAAAGAAGTAATGAACAACTTTACTGAAAGAAACTGAAACCTGAAATCAAGTTTTTTAAAATACTTTCATAAAAACAAAAATGATAGTAACAGAAAACCAAGATATTTAATTTCAAGTTAATGTTAACACATTTCCACTTTTTTGCACGTTGTTACATGAACCTGTGTTTTGGCAAATTTGCTAATGATAGAACAGAGAATTTGTTGCTCTGTTATAAATTATAAGTATCCTACTGAAAAGCAAATGTAAGCAGGGCTTCCATGGAAATGTATTCTTAGGTATGAAAATTCAGAACCCTAACATTTCTATTTAAAAGACATATCTATTATCATAGTGAAATATGTAGCATTTCAGGTTAGCAGGTATCTAATGTAAAAGTTCAATCAAGTACTTGTCTTTCACAGAATTGGTTGAAAATTGTAATATTGTATTACTGACAAGTTTATACTTTGAATATTTTTATTTAAATGACTGTACTTATATGAAAAAGTAAAATTACTCTTTGAAATTAAGAAGTCTAGGTTACACAATTAGTGAACAGAAAAACAAACAGAAGAAATTAAGGAAGAGCTTCACACCAAAAAAGAAATTGCACATACATATTTTTTCATCTCTTAAAAAAACTATGCACTTTTTGACTGTCACTGAAATAATGTTATTTTCTACATCTCTTTAATAGTGCATATAGCAATAGCTGATAGATCTAATACAAATACTAACAATGAAAAAATACATTTATTATTCATGTGAGAGTAAAATAATGTAAAAATGAGATAAATTTTCAGCTTCGTATTTATTCTTATTGCCCCTAACAGACAAATGGCTAAATTCCCCTACTAACCAAATAACCGTAACATCAAAGCATTAGCTCACTGCAAACTAGAAAGAAAATTGGTGTTTGGGTTCCCTTAGTACCTTTAATTCCTGTTATAATGGGAGAAAAACAAATCCTGTTTTTACTATAAAAATGTAAATTTTGTGTAAAATTATGGTCAGCTATGGTATTTGCCTCTATACCATTTATACATACTGGCTAATATCACAAAATTTAAATAAGACAGTAACCTGATCAGCTTATTTTATTATTGAGTTTTCAGTTATATCAGTTCTGTGGTCTCAGTTCACTGGATGGCTGCATGAGTATTACAGTCAACTTCAGGGAAAGAATAGGAACCAATAGGGCCAGGTCAAGACCACTTCTCTCAGTACCAGCCTAGCTCATTTTGGCCTGTAGGAACAGGAAGCCTAAATTAGATGTCAATGATAGGTGCCAATGGGAGATAAAACTTTTCCAAAGAGAGGAGTGGGGGGCAAAATGGATTCAGAAATAAATTCCTGGGATGACATAAGAACCTAGGGAGAAGAGAGGGGAAGAAACTACCAGTTTCTGTTGTACCAGTTACTGGTGTGACTGCAGAGCCACTCGAACTGCAATAATACAAGATGAGCTGGGAAGATTCAACAATGAAGAAGACAAACTATAGCCTTGAGGACAGCAAGACTGGAAAACCTCAAAAACTTGAATCCACCTAAAAAAGGCTCTAGACTGGTGACAAAACCACTAAAGCAGAGAGCACATAAGATTAGTTATTTTTTGTATAGATTTAGATGTTTCCATTGAGATAAGAACAACGTTGGGTTTGAATTAGCCAGAAAGCTAATATCCCATACAGAAACTTCTCAGAAAAATTGTGCATTATCTTGAGATTCTGCATTGATCCCAAAGAAACCTTAGGCTGTAGGGCTGCCTTTTGAAACATGTAACACACGGAATGCCTGACTCTAGGAAACTTGCTTAAAGGGCTGTGGGCATAATATATGAATATATGTGTGTGTGTATATATATATACACACACACCTATCAAGACCGAGTGTGCTGGTTTTGGCTGGCATAGAGTTAATTTTCTTCATAGTAGCCAGTATGGAGCTATGTTTTGGATTTGTGCTGGAAACAGTGTTGATAATTCAGGGATGTTTTAGTTATTGCTGAGCAGGGCACAGCATCGAGGCCTCTTCTGCTTCTCACACCACCCCACCAGTGAGTAGGCTGGATGTGCACAAGAAGTTGTGAAGGGACACAGCTGGGACATCTGACCCCAGCTGACCAAAGGGATATTCTATACCATATGACGTCACGCTCAGCATATAAAGCTGGGGGAAGAAGGAGGAAGGGGGGTTGTTTGGAGCAATGGTGTTTTTCTTCCCAAGTAACTGTTATGCATGATGGAGCTCAGCTTTCCTGGAAATGGCTGAACACCTGCCTGCTGATAGGAAGTAGTGAATGAATTCCTTGTTTTGCTTTGCTTGCGTGCATGGCTTTTGTTTTACCTATTAAATTGTCCTTATCTCAAGACACAAGTTTTCTCACTTTTGCCTTCTGATTTTCTCCCTCATGCCACTGGGGTGAGGGGGGTGGAGAGTAAGTGGCTGTGTGGTGCTTGTTGCTGGCTGGGCTTAAACCATGACACTGAGGAATCTTAGCACACAGGCACCAAAGCTGTGATCTGACACAGCAGTATAGTGGAAGTCCAGGAAGGACAACTTAAACAATCTCTGACAGTGTTTTACAACTCAAGCCTTTTGCATGTGTGTATGTTTACATGTACTCATGTGTACTTGAAAATTACAGCTTGTGTAAAACAAAACTAACTGCAGCAATTGATTTAACTTTAGCCACGTAGAACAACAGAAAAGGAATAAACTCAACTAACCTAGCAGAAGAGCAGGCAAATTTTGATGACATGCCTAAGTGGAAATCTGAAAATTTCCAAGAAAACACAAAAATTCTAAAGCAGACCTAGTTTGGCACAGAAAAAGATGAGCCAGACTCCAGCTCCCTGCCAGCCACCAGCAACTCCAACCTAAAAAACGAGCCTACCTTAAGCTTGGCAATACAAAGCATGAGGTGCATTGTAAACACAGGTGATATGTTGAATGGTTCAAAACACATTCTTTGTCAAAACTTCATACACTTCAGTGTACTAATGACAACACTCACGATGGCATGGTCATTCTGGACTTGTATGTAATTTTTAGAAAGCTAATTTTGAAAAAGACTTACAATTTCAAAGAACAGACACCCACAACTTTCCAAAACAAGACTCTTAATAGGCACCTCAAGTTAAAAATTTATAATTAAAGCAACCAAAATTTTTAAACATTTGTGACTGTTTTGGTTTAGGCAGTAATTTTGTTTTATTTATTCAAATTTTAATCACTTTATTTGCTGATCATAAGACTGTGTAAGTTCAACCCTTCAACCACATACAGGGCAGCAAAAACAATGTAAGAAAATTAATCATGACAGGACATTTCTATTTAGACACTTATAAGCAAATTGCTCATGTTGTAAACTCTCAATAAGCCATTTCAAGCTTGACTTAGTTTCTGAAATATTTTCTGTAACAACTCGTTTGTTGTTACTTCAGAAAAGCCATTACTCTGAAGTAGATGGGGGCAAGAGGGAAGAAACAGATCATCTCAGAAGGAAAAATTCCAGAGTTTCCTGGTGTTTCCCAACTTCCTCCTCAAGCAGCTAATTCAAAAATTGGAAGAAGTTTTTGCTATGTAAGAGCCTAAGTGTGCAACCTTGAGTCAGAAGAACATGTTAAATCACGTGTACATTAGCAGGCCATTTGTGAAAGTAATTTTACCATAAGAGTAAGCTCAACTCAGGAAAACATACTTTCTCACCATAACTCAAACAGAGCAACATTTAAATGCATAAATCCTACTTCTAAATTGGAACCTAATCAGGACAGAGACCTAAATCATATTCTCAAAACAAGCCTTTAATAGCACTCATTTTAAAATGCAAGAAAAAATGAGTTTCTAGTTTAATGGAAAGCAGACTCTATTAAAAGAAAAAAAAAAAAAAAAAAGAGGTTCTGCATAACCACCTCTTTAGTAAAACACACTAAAGTTATTTGTGTTGGCTTTAGTTTGTTTACTTTTGCTTCAGGAATTAACTTCAACAATCTTATATGACACATTGTTGTACAACTACCACAACTTGAAATGGATTAGAAAAATAAATCCTCTATTATAATACAAACATTTTATTTGCTTCTTTCCGGATTTTTTCATGGAAGTTAATGAAAAATGTTCCATTGATATCTAAAAGCTGATGAGTTACATATGGAAACACTTCCACACTTCACGTTGGCAAGTGACTTCCAAGTTAAACTAGTAAATTAAAAATCTAGCTCAACCTTTCACATACAGGAACCATAGTGTACTGCTGGGGAATGAAACATCAAATAATTACGAACACTTATTAAAGAATGCTAAATTTAGCATAGAGGAATCTGGTTTGCACTTCAATTTTTTTTGAATTTTATAGTAAACCAGCCAAGATTTCCTGAATTCACTCACAAAAGAAAAGCAGTAGTAAGCTGAAAATAAGAGTGCCTGTGAAGGGAGTTTATTCAGGAGTAGTTTATTGAGAATAATTCCATGCACAGATTGGAATCTCCAAGGCCTCCTTCTACTCACGCAGATTGTCCTGCTGTTATACGAAACCCAAAGAGTTATGGAATCTAACTGCAATCTCTTAGGAAGATATTGAGAATTAAACTCTATCCTGAGGTGGTAATTAGCAGATATCAACATTTGATGGAAATCACAAGCACAATTATGTAGATGTGATTTGTGCCTTGAAATATGAAAAAATGAGAAAGTTCAGAAATAATTCTTTGTGCTTCAGAGAGATATCAATACTGTCATTACTTAACATCAGTATAATTAACTCTACATGCAGGCACTATCCAGGAAAAGATCCTTGTGGGGCTGGGAGGGAAGAAACGTACCAATGCAATTTCATCCAATCTTTAGTTGAGATAGCAAAGCTTTATTGCAAAATAAACCACATTAATCACTGTTATGCAGAAAATTCCATGCACTCTACATCAGAAAATACAAGTAGGGGCTTTAAAGGTTATCTTTTACACTAAAATAAATGTTGTAAAGGTCTTTCCAGCCTTTAGGACTCGATCTTTAGCAAGCTAATACGCGAGCACAAAATATTTGCTATCTGAAAGAAAAAACCCACTTTACTATAAACAGTGATTTCTACAAATGCTTACCTCCTTTTTCTATGCAGCTTACACACATGCCAGCCTCTGAACAGAGACACCATACAAACTTCAATTAACTTTAGAAAATGTACTCAAAGGTTTCATTATGTATTCTAATACATATTTTAGGCTTTCATAATCACAAATACGATAGTCTGATTACCAATATAAACTGATAGTACACCAGAGATGCACACTTTAGGCAAACACTGCTCACCAATCCATCCCTGCCAACACACCACTTTGTATCTATTTTCATATGGACTAGACAACTGCACAATTAATTCTTTATCTAATTTACTTCCAATTCACTATATTAATTCCTAAATCACCAGTCAGCTTCCTTGGATACTTCTTTTTTTTCCTCAAATTGTTTTTCTTTTCCTTATAAAGGACAAATGAATAATTTGTCAGAGAACTATAGTATATTTAGTTTAAACCATAGTGATGACAGGTCAGTCAAAAAGGAGTTAGAACTGTCTTTAAACCATAAAAAGACCTGTAACTCCTTTTACTCACAACTGCTATACCCAAAGGAGAGCAAAATCTAACATTATAAGCATCCCTACTTCTGGGACAGTACACTTATAGAAGACAGATAGCAAAATCTTTATAAAGATCATATTGAGATCAGAGTAACAAAGATACTAATATTAAAATATGAAATTATATAGGAAAATTTATAGTGAAAAAAGAAAAATAGGTGAAGAGAAAATGTAGGAGCATAACAGAGGTGATTTTTTTTTAATCTTCAGTAAAGTTATAGCTTTTCTTCCCCCATGTCTGTCTTTCCAACATGGAAGCGTCTGCAGGCAGCATATGCATCCAGTCTGTGGGTCCTAGGATCATGAAGAATAAAAACTTTTTTTGGCAAAAGCATCCCTGAAGGTTCAGAATGCAGTTAGAGTTTGGGTATAGCATCAACAGGAGGGGCAGCAGGGGAGAGATGTGTCATATCTCATGATGTGGGACTGTTCCCACAGTGTGGAGCTGCCTGGATAGGGAAGAGACAGTATAGTTCATCATCCATATGCAGCCTGATTACATCTTCTCTCTGCAACTCTTCCTTGGCTTGAGAAGATCCAGAAAGAAACCGTAGAGCTGCATAGAAGCTGGAAGGACAAGTTCTGCCAGTGCCCCAGAAAATGAGGCCTAAACCCTCTTTTCATCCATCTTGCATCAGAATAATCTGCACTTAGACACAATGACAAATGAGAGATATCTGCTTTGATAATTTCCAGCATTCCAGACCAACAGGAAATAATTTTGGGGAAATAATTTTCCTATTGGTAAACTCTGGTATTGATAGAGGGGGAAGTCATGCTTGACCAACCTGGT
>NW_010110650.1:0-31555 GCF_000699245.1 Pterocles gutturalis
CATGGGGGGTTTCTGGGCTGCCAGCACACTTTGCTCAGCTGTTGTTCAGCTTCTCATCTACCAACACCCCCAGGTCCTTCTCCTCAGGGCTGCTCTCTATCCATTCTCCGCCCAGCCTGTATTTGTGCTTGGGATTGCCCCAACCCACGTGCAGGACCTTGCACTTGGCCTTGTTAAATTTCATGAGGTTTGCATTGGCCCACCTCTCCTCTGGATGGCATCCCTTCCCTCCAGCGTGTCCACATGTCACATGTAATGTCACACTACTGTAGAGCCCAGGTCAGTGTCTGGTTCCTGCAATGGTGACTCTGAACACATGCTTTCACAAGATGAAAAGAAATACTTTCAGGACTGTAAGTTGAAGCTGATTTTCATCATCTGGTGTAGTTTGGGCAGCAACATAATGATGAAATCTGGAAGGTTTTCAGGCTTCTTCCAGAAGGGTAATTTAACCTTGCTCTTTCTACCCAGATAATACAGAGAAAGTGCCCAGAAAGTGAACTAAATTATGTGATAGTGTTATTTGGGACAGCACAAGACTGCACTGTTTCAGGATATCAAAACAAACCTCTCAAACCAGAGATCACATCCCTGCAAGCAAAGTGTGTCCTGCAGTCCACTACAGACAAAGAGGACAGGTACCTGGAGAGTTCAAAGATGAAAATAATGCTCTTTCAAGAGTGCAGCACAGAAATAGGAAATGAAAGCCAGAAGTTCAAACTAATCAACATTTCAGGCAGAAAATTAGGCATTAAAATTCTTTATAGTTTTCTTGCCTGCACATTTCTTCTCATCAAACATCTGCAGGGTATTTAGTGACTACAGGATGGAGTAAGCAAACATTAAATAGTGAACGTGCTTTATTTTGAAGTACAGTCTCAGAGGTGGATGGCAGAGCAAGCGTAGCTGGTAGGTGAAAGTTGGAGTGACAAGAGACAAGAACCCTCCAGAGCATGTGTGCTCACAGAATACAGCTTTGTAAGAGCTACGGATAGACGAGACTACCCTGCTGCCTGGAGAAGCCCTGGGAATACTCCAAGATGACACATTGCAACAAACATTTGAGCTCACCCACATGATTCATTCAGCAATCTAAAAATTTCTTTAATATTGCTGAGAATATCACAACACTGAAATATTGCAGCTGAAAACTGGTTTGTCAGCTGTTTGTGGTGGAATCATATTTTGTTCTTGAGAAGAAAGAAGCATCCCTCCTGGGATCTCAAGGGCTGTCGTGTATGGACCCCAAATCCTGGCCAAAGGGGTCATATGAGTGTGAAGTCTGAAGTTTTGGGTTATTTCTCAGTAGTTAAATCACATGATCAGTGGAGCATATAAAGGAGACTAAAGAACCCTTTATAAGACAACTGAGAAACGGGCTGTTGCCTGAGTCCTTTCTATATGTGGGAATGAGGCTGGGTGCTCTGAGACTGCTTGGGTACCAGGCAAAGCTGAAGTCTTGACAAAGTAGATGAGCTAGTTTACACAGCTTACAGCCCATACTTGGATAGGATAGAATCATAGAATCATGAAGGTTGGAAAAGACCTCAAGGATCATCAAGTCCAACCATCAACCCAACATCACCTAACTCACTAAACCATGTCCCGAAGCACCACATCCACACGTTTCTTGACCCCCTCCAGGGATGGTGACTCCACCACTGCCCTGGGCAGCCTGTTCCAATGCCTCAGCACTCTTTCAGTGAAGAAATTTTTAGGATAGGGTAGGATAGGGTAGGATAGGATAGGATAGGATAGGCAGAAGTCTTTTTATTGGGATCTTTAGCTCAATAAATTTATCATTAGAGCCTTTCAGCTCCCCCTTTCCCTCAAAAGCATTTTTCAGTTTGATAACTCGTAAAAAATCAGGATGTATACTAATTCAGGGAGTATCACAAAGGTGCATTAGCATGATTTGATAGAGTAAGTCAGAATTATATAGTTATATAGAATTCTGTATCTTGAGAGTGCAAGGAGCCTTTCAGTTTTCCGCAGCTAAAAATATAAAATAAAATACAAATAGTGAATAGGGAGTTTTTTCATTCCTCTTCTTTGATTGCATTCAAGTGGGGAAGAAGCTGACCCTAGGCACTCTACCAAATCTAAAGGGTCTATGCGAACTATCTGGGCTTGTGGATTTCTCTGTTTTTTTCCATAACACCCTTCCGTCAACACCCAGGAGATGGCATCAGCTTTCTTTGATCTTTTTCTTATTTGAGCCTTTTTATATTTTCTCCATTTCAGAGGTTGTGTTGCTACACTAATTCACCTTATTAATTTCAATTAAGCAATTCATTTTAATATTCCAGGTTATTATACAGCATGTTTAAGTATGCTCAGTGTTCTTATCCTCCTTGTACTAGGAAACTAATTTTATTCTTCAGTGTTACAAAAAATTAGAGAAAACAGTAAAATCCTGTAGTTTCTCTAAATGGAGTAGGTTTCACACATACATTCTTTTTTTAATCTGATTTTTTCAGCTAACATTTTTGAAGATGGACAACAGAAGAAGAGATGTAGCAATTAAAGAATAAGACAGATGACCCACATATAGAAAAACATATATCTGAATTGTAAGTTTAATAAATACACTGGTTTTGGTGCTTGGAGTCTTAAAGTTGTTTAGGGAATTTGTTCTTTAGAACTTTTCATTTTCTAGTATGAGCTGATTTTACCTGGGATGATTAATCTCTTTCAACCTCATCTTCTGTCGTTAGTTTGGGTGTAAGGTGTAATCTAACTCGCTCAGCAAGAAGGGATGTTTTTGTGTTTGTCAACCTCTGACATTTCCACCTCGGCAGGGAGAAATGACAGCTGATTGCAGAGAGCTGCTGAAGGATCTCACGAGCCTCAGTGCCTAAGACAGAAAATGGCAGGTGAAACGCAATGTCAATAATTGCAAAGCGAGGCACAATCGTTTACAAAGGTGTGCTCTGAGCTAGCTATTACTGCTCAGGAAAGAGATCTTGGAGTGACTCCAGGGAGTCCTCTGCAAATGCTAGCTCAGTGTTCACTCATGTCTCCGAGTCTTTAGGTGGTGTTAAGATGAAGTAATGAAGAGGACATAAAACATGCTTGTGCAGCTCTATAACCCACTGTGGGACTGCACCGTGAGTGTGAGCACAGTTCTGATCCCTGTGCTAGAAAGATGCAGAGAAAGGCAATGAGAGTGAGGAGACCTGGAATGGCCTCCACATCAGACAAAGCAGGCTGTACCCATTCACCGTGGAGCAGAGATATGTGAGCATCTATCGGAGGTATATAAATACAAGAATAGTGTGGGAATAGGAATTGCACCATCTCTCACAATCTGAAAATGGGCAGCTAGCAAACAGGATGATGTGACAGCAGATATAAAACAGACTAAATGTGTTTTTCTTTCATTCAAAGTACGACTAAATTGCATAACTCTCTGCCACGGTGTGCTTGGTGGCTGAAAGTATTAGTGAATTCAATATGTGGTTAAAGAAGGTCATGGAGGAAGTCCAAGAAGAGTTGTTAAGCACAAAGATGCAGTGAAAGCCCTCAGGCAGGTGAGTTATAAGCTGTGGTACCTGTGACATAGACCAGGTGAAGGAATAAACTTGGCTTTTCCTTTATGACACTGTTCTCTGGTATATTTTACTGGACGCATTCAGTGACAGACGGTGGGCAGATGGCTCTTTGGGCTGACACGGTACGTTGACCTCTCTACCAAGCCCCCTTACCATGACACAGTAGCATAAATGAGCTGAGACCCTAGATGGAGATGGTTCCTCGTGCATTGGCTGTGAGCATGACCGAAGAGCCGCCCAGTCCCTCTGCTGGGTGTCACCACCTACTTTTAGGAGAGATCTTCCATTGCTCCATAAGATGCAACACATTTCAGTTGGCCAGGGCTCCTTCCACCGTGCTGTTCACCCATTCCTGCCCCCAATCCAACACACAGATCCTGCTCTGCTGGAGACACTCATGACGAAAGCCTCTGAGATACACCTCTGCCTCCTGCTCTCATAAGCCTCCCGTCGTTCAGGGTGGTATTGTTTTTGATTCCTGCAGGATATTGAAATGGAAAGTCTTCACTTTTTATTTTCAAACTGTTGTCTTCTAGATTGCAGAGCATGTAACACCGTTTATAATATAATATATCGTAACTGATTACACAATTTAAGAATCAAAATTACAGTACATTGTGCCAAAATTAAATGCTTTCATTGGCTGCTTGTAATTTTCCCCTCAAGAATTATCCATGAAGAATATATAAATGTTTGGTTTCTCATTCCTATTGGGACTATATTTCAAAATATCTAAAAATCTTTGTGCTAAAAAACAATTCCTCTCTTCTATGCTACCCTGGTTAGCAGAGCCGTATTAAACCCACATGGAGCAGAGCTTTGTCCTTGGCAGGGAAAGCGATCAGATATTGCCTGAAGCTCGCTAGGGATTTAATTCTTGTTATTAATTTTATAGGGAAGCTGTCCAGATACTACAAAGAAAGGGCAGTAGCATGAACCCCGCAAATAGATCATCAGCAAAAATTTATTATCAGTAACATATGTTGCAAAGGGAGAAATGGGTCTGATTCGACTGGCTTTTGATTCCACCCAGTATTTCTTTTACTCTTTGACACAGGGGAAAGAAAAGACAAATATCTGAGATGGGGATCATCCATGCCTCGCTGTGTATTGTGCCATTAGCAAGACATTATCGTTGTTTTAAAAGTATGAGTTTTTTTTCTCAGATAAGTTTTTTTCCTGGTGACAGCCAGGTCTGTAGCCTGCAACAATGAGTCTGGCTAACTTCAGTGAGTGTGGTCATGTGTGATCAACCTGGGGGGGTCCTCACCCATTAGGGGTCCTCACAGATGTCCATCAAGGTGCATACAAGAAGTAGGGGTATTGAATTAAAAGCAAGAATTAAAAGTGGAATTAAAAGCAAGCGAGCACATAAAAATGCCTATGGGGTCAGGATCTTGCCATGAAAGCCTTATTCCTTTGTATTGTTTTAGAGGGTTCTTTTTTTGGAGAAGGTTGGTGGTATCTGGGGGTACACAGCAATATTTGTATTGAAGATGCAAAGTATGGTAGAAGATCTTCCAATGGAGAAAAATCCATAAGGAACAATGTTCAGGCCTTGGACCCACATCCTTTCTTCTGGAAAAATTCAGTGACAAGATCTCTGTGCAGAGCACTTCCTGAGCATCATCCCCTATGCTCTTCTGTCAGGGCTTTGCACCCGTTCAGTCTCAGAGAATACTGATTTTTTTCTGATGCGACAAGTGCATCAAAACCTAGTCTTTGACATTGCCACGTATGACTCGTTAATTGCTCTGTAACTGAGAACTGAGGTCTGGTACGGATGCTAGGTGTGCCCTCAACACACTGCAGGCTCTGCTGCCTCTGCTCAGAGCAGCTTAAACTGAAGCAAGACACAGGATTAGGAGCTGGAACCTGTGAATGTTGGCTTCATATCCAGCCCTAGGGCAAAGACACGTGGTACTTCAGCCCAAAGGTGGCAGTATCCCAGCACCAACAGCTGAACCTGCCTTTGGGAGGATCAACTCACAGATGAACTGGATTTTCCATGGGCAAGAGAGTTGTGTCCCACTATGCCAAAAGCTCTCCCTCCCTGCCCATCTCCCTTCCTGGTCCCCTCATGGTCCTACCCATTTGATGGTGTCAGCAGGGAGCTCTGAGCACCGTCTGGACTCCCAGGGATTCAGGGAACCATGACATGCCTGGGACATACCTGGGGGTGTCACCCCTAACCAGGTGCCCTGTCCATGTTGGTGGCATGGGTCTGGCCAAGTCATGGAGTGTAGCGACTGTGTCCTTGCACAGAGCTGGTTCCCTGGTCCAGATCCCAACCAGATGGCACACTGCTTGCTCTGTAGGTCCTACCACTGGTAGGTATGGAAGATGAGATGTAGAGATCTTCTGGCCCACTTGTAGCTCCAGAGGAGAGTCAATCTGCTCCATGTGCATGGACAAATCACCATCACAAGAGGCTTCACACCTCTTCCCCAGTAGTTTGCCTGCAAGACCAGTCTCTAGTCAAGTATAAACATTTGAAAACTGAGCCAGAAGATCATTTTTAATGACTGGGGGTTTCTTTTGAGTGCAGTGGGGTTTTTTCTTCCTTTTTTTTTCTTTGTTACAGTAGCAACTGTTAATAGTAAGTTTACATGAACGATTCATGGTTTCCAATACAATTAAACTATACATGGACTCTTACAGGAGTATTGTGAAACAAATTAAACCGTGATTGCTCTTCTGATTCACACCGAATGATTCATTAGATATTATCGAAACAAGTGCAGTAAGTACAGGGCTACACTCCTAAAGTAAATCGATTTTGATGGCTTTAATTTGGTTTTTGTGTGCCTGTGAGTTTTGCTCAATAGAGAGACTTGTAAGCAGGTGTCATGGTGATGTGCCCGTGGATGCCCCAGATGGTGAGCTTCTTCTCTCACCTGTGCAAAAATAATACTGTCCTCAGGTGTTCTTGCATCTTACAGAAATGACACAGTTTTTGTGGGAAAATAGAGAGTTGGGTCTGAGGATCCTAAAAGGAAAGGGATGCAATGCATAATGAATTATTCAGATCTACAGAGACTGGTATAAATGCATATTTTCGGTAATGTGAGCTTTTTGCCAAGCCTGGACTTACAAGGAGGTTTGATTTGCTGCTCATGCTGGTGGGGATGGGGGGTGACAGCAGCTGCCTACCTTCAGGTCAGGGCTGTCTGTGTCCAGAACAGTTCTGATCCTTCTGTTGAGTCACTTCTTGCTCTGACAGTTAATGCATTTCACTGACACCCGAGCCCATCAGGGATGGTGAAAGAGTCACTGTTCAAGCGTTGAGCATGTCCGTATTTCTGCAGCAGGTGGTCTGCAGAGTCCTGTAGGGTTGGGCAGGCCAGTTCAGCCCTTCGGTGGGCTAAGCCTGACCTGTGATAACAGCTAACCACTGCTTGATCAGGCACAGCCTGCTTCACATCCCCATTGAAGAAGGTTATAGTTACAGTCTTCCCATCAGAACCCACTTTTTTCCATGTCCCATTGGGGAAAAATAGGAGGTGGCAGTTACTTTTCAAAACCTTTTCAACCTTTCCATCAGGATAAGTAGTTTCTCTCTCTGTCTCTTCACTCTCTTGCAGGTCCAGATGGTAGTGACATATGAGCTTCGTTAGGAGAGGTATCGACCATAAAAGTCCTAGAAGAATCTTCTGGTGCCATCATTGTCTCAGAGTTGCTTCTATCACTAGCAGGTGCCAAAGCTTTCCTTTTGCATGTGAATAACTTTTGCCATTTATCTTGCTGCACATCTGCACTGGAAGAGGCAGAGATGCATTTTGACTTTTTGGGCCTCTATTTGGTAGACAAGATTCGCTTTTTTTAGAGTCATTCCAGAATTTTTTATTTTCCTCTTGCTTCCAGAAGCTCCTGCTTTCTTCCAGGCTTCTAGACAAAACCTCTCCATAATTTTTACTTCTTCTTTTACTTCCATATTTTCATTTACTAAAGCTTCTACTTGATCTTTCAGGTGTCAATGGGTAGCTGATCATTTTGCCGCTTTTTGTTTTAAATCTTCCTGTAACTATGCAATCTGCTGTTTCAAAACCTGAATTCCACCACATTCTTTTTTATCCCCCATGGAGTCTTTCTCCTCCTCTTGCTGACAAGTTTAAACAAACATTTCTGACAGCCATCCCTCTCCCAAGGATTGACTCTTCCCATATCTAAAAGCAGAACCCTTTTCCCAACATCAACCTCGACTTCAGGTCAATGACTCCAGGTGCAACATCAGCTGTCCTGGGCCATGGTGCAGCTGCCTTCTCTGGGCACCACATTGCCTGTGCACATGCTTAATGCAATTGCAAGAGCTGCAAAATGGGCTTGTGTGAACACGCATTATCTGCTTTTCCTTCAGGGAAGAGGGGTCTCCACCTGGATAGGAAGCAACTGCAGTTGCATGGAGGCAGCTCCTTAGAAGTGCAGAATTAGAACATGTAATTAATAATCCCTTGCCAGGCTGATGCCCTTGCACGAATGAAAACTAATCCAGAGCATGTTTCTGCCTTCTTGCAACTTTTCATCTTCCACATATGCCGCTGGGAATGTTTCTATGGTTACCTCCTAGAAAATCAGTTTGCCAACATCAGGTCATTTCCATCTTGGAACTTAAATACAAGCTATTTTTTTAGCTGTGCTGAACTTTAGTAGTGATTTTAGACTCCTGAGGAGGTAGAGGTGTAAAGCTGCGATGCGAATACACCACCATTTTTGTAGTGTCTGTCACAACTTTGACAGTGATGCAGAGCATCATCTCAGCAAGAGAGAGAAAAAATATTGAGGGTTCCACGTCCAGAAACTGAGGTCTCATGTGGCAGCTCATGAAGATACCCTAGACATGACCACAGCAAGAAAGACTCACAATAATTTAATTAGATTTTCTCCAATTGCAGTCTCTGGAAATCTCTGGAATTGTTGTCAGGAAGGCGAGCACAGGTACAACTTTTTTTAGCATTGAATGCAGTGAGATTGAGGCAGCCAGTAAGTATGTGTGCTCCTACAAAGGGTGTGCCATTTGCAATGTAACAGTGGGTCATATATATCTATCTATAGCTATCTATCTCTGTATCTATATCTATATTTATATCTATATCTATATCTATATCTATATCTATATCTATATCTATCTCTCCCTTTTCAGCATCCTTTTATGATGAGAAGTGGGAATTTTGATGCTGCCTGGGCTACTGCATTTCTGCTTTCAGCAACTAGTCATAACAATACATTTCCTAAGTCAAAACTTTCCCTGACCCGAATTTGACTGCATGTGCAGTACTGAAATATATCCCTTTAAGTGCAGTTTCTATTACCGAGTTGTATCAGAAATATGCTGTGCATATGAGAAAGAATGTAAAGCCTCATTGTCAGCTCTAAGCAGAACAATCACTTTTTTTTTTTTCTTTTATTTTCAAACCAGGGAGGTCATGTTGCTGATAGTCACAAAAATAAGCTTTTTTGAGTCAGCAGCTTTGCCTGATCTGTCGAAAATGTCACAACTTGCTTGTAAATATTCCAAAAGCCAGAATTCTTTGTTTCAAAAGCCAATTATGGTGGCTGACTGACAACAATGTACTTACTTATCACAGCATCCAAAAGTCCTGGCCACTTAAAAGCAAAGTGAATGGTTAGGGGCATCGTAAATCTTGCAGTGCCCACATAACAAACAAAATTATTCTTATTAAACATAAAATTTTATCACTGTACAAGGACCCTAATTCTGACCCAAATGGAATATTATTGTTCCACCAGCAAATTCAAAATGCAAACACAACACAAAGGTGTTTTACAGCAGGGACATAAAAATTATAGACATGTAGTTTCATGACATACCCTCATAACAGCGACAGTATTCCTGGTTCCAGTGGAAAACAAAATAAAAAACAAAGTTTGAAGCACAGAACAGATTTCTGAGCATGACTAGGGCAGAAAATTCTTTAAGACATTACAACAGCCTCTGAAACTCAGAGTCTTCTAAAATACCTTCAGTAAAAAGCAAAGAGGGTAAAGATTTAATGCACGCCTAGAGGTCTCCTTGGCTGTAAGGCTGACTAATCATGTTGCTAAAGGCATAAATTCTTGCTTTACCCAGATATTCACAAGTGACCTAGGACCCCTCTAGGAAGCCCAAAGGATTAAAAATGGGGATTTGCAGAGAAGATCCCAAAAGAGGAGTTACTAGGTCTGATCCCATACTCCCAAAGGAAAAGAGCTCAATCATGTGACTGAAGCGTTAAAGAGAGCTACAGAACTTCACCTAAATCCCTCTCCAGAATTGAGATGAAGGCTGAAGCCTCCTGTACGCGCTGGTGGCGGCTGCGCATGCAGTCCAGGAGCAAACTGCAGCTGCAGAAAAACCTCTTTACAACCGCGGCATGGGCATGTTGAAGTGCATCAGGTAGTGGTGTCAGAAGGCAATTCTGTGGGATAAACATGGAGATCATTCAAGGAAGGGGGTGTGTTCTTAATAATGAAGTGAAAAACAGAATGAGTGGTGAAACCTCACAGGGTCACGGGTGGTGCTCGATGTGAGCAAGGTGCTGCGCAGAGCTCTGCGTGGGGCCGTGCTGTCTGGTGCTCTCCGATGTGAACTGCAGCATGGGGCAGAAAGAGGGACCAGAAAGACATTTGGCTGCTGGTAAAAGGGAGAAAAGCAAACAAACCAGCATGTTGGCAAGGGGTTCAATGGGAGGGCAGGGAGTGACAAGGCAAGTTTGGGTGCTTTGCTCTGAGAAGGGGAGCATGGGCCTTCAGGATGATGGGGCAGCTGAGAAAGAGAAGGTCTGTCCTCCCTTGTCCAGGAGGAAGGCGGGCAGTGGGTGCCCCGGGTGTGGAGAGATGCGAGCTCCATCCATGGATCGGTGTAGCAGGTCATGGGTAGTGCCGATGTTTGGGGTGGGGGTGAACGCTTCTAGAGCCTCGTGGGGCTTGCAGGAGGGATGTGGTGCCTGGGCAGCCCGCAGCCTGTGCAGGGTGGCTGTGCCGAGCTGCAGACAGTGGGGCTGGATCAGGGCTCACCCAGCCCTGGGTGATGCCCGGGATGGTCAGAGCCGTGAGTCTCCACCCGTGTCTGAGCAAAAGCTCTCGTGTCTGAACAGATCCTTGCAGTGGGCTCACCGAAGCCTCACCACCAACACTGAGGCAACCACATCATCTGGTCTAAGCACACTCCAAGCCAGTGAATTACACATCCAAGGCTGTAATTGCCTTGTTATCCAATTAGCAAAACCCAAATGATTTCTCTGCGTCAAAGACAAATCCTTGCATGTATCCTCCTCCTACCGTTCCCATCACAGTGAAGCTTTGCCAGGGCTCGCGAGGTCCTGCCTGGAGCTGGCACAGGCACAGGAGGGCTCTGGGCATGCTCTGGTGTGCGTGCTGCCCTGCTCCCTGTGGCAGCAATGGTTTGTCTGGGCAGGATGCTGAGCAACTGGGTAGCATGCCTGGGTCAGGCAGGTCACACTGACAATGCTCCTATGCACCCTGTATGGCTCAGTGGGTAGACCACCAAGGTAAGACTGGAAAGGACTTTCTCCTACTGGAAATTATACCTGTATCCTATCATTTCACCCAGGGACAGTTGCTTTTTCTCAGAGAGGAGGGTAGCTGATCCAAGCCATAGAACTGGTGCAACACTCTCTCACTTGTTCCTCAGTGGATTAACTTAAAACAGGGCTACGCGCAGTGCCGCCAATGCTTGCAGTGACCTCACGTGTCTCCTGGGGGATGGGGAGTTGCCTAAGAGTGGTGGCGAGTGGTGTAATTGGGAGCTCAACACTTCTTATACAGAAAAGGAAGATGAGGCAATGTCGCCTTTTCCTGCTGGTGGAGGCAAGCAACACCTGGGGGTGTAAAACCAGAATGGCCGATAAAATAAATATAAATCTCAACATGGCACAACCTGTGAATCAAATCCTTTGCCCTCTATCACGTGAGGGGCTGTTAGACCCTGGGGTGGGTGCACCACGCTCATCCCCTGCATTGCTGAACCCCTGCAGCACAGCGTGGTGCTGGGTGACTGGTGCAGGGACAGGGCTTTGTGGTGCCACCTTCCAAGGAAGATACAGATGCTCCAGAGCCCTCTGCTCTCCAGATGCCACTACCAGGGTCCTGTCGCATGTGGGGGGTCTCAGGGAGGGTGTCTCATGTTCTGGGCTCCTGGTCAGCCTCTGCTCAGGCTCTCCTGCTCCCACCCCCATTCAGATGCCCCGCATGGACCCATCTCTGGGTCCTGGTCTCCTTTCTCTCTGGCCTCTCCAGACATGGCAGGAGCAAAACAAGACTTTGCTGCTGTGCCAGGGCTTGGTGCCATGGGACACCCTGCATGAAGCATGCCCCTATGGGTGTCCATCGCCTGTGCACTGCTGCAGCCCGGCGTGATGCTTGGAACCACAGTGCTCCTCACCTCCACCTGTCTGGAAAGAGGACAACGGGGGTCTCTGTATGCCAGAGGGTCTCCACAGTGTACTTGCTCTCTCCATGGTCTCATTCCCACAGGAATGTGATTTTTTTAAGGTAAAGACTTGTCAATTGATCTTAAAAATCCAAACACCTTCCTGGCCACCTTTGTGCAGCCATAACTCTCTTTCACGTGGACCAACTTCATGAGCACATCACCTAATAAAATCTGAATGATCCATGAGGAGATTTCTTCTACAAATAATTATTTAATGCACAGTCTGAAAACTAGTTATGATTGTATTTATGGTCATATTAGATGTGTGTTCCCTTTCCAGCATAGCTGGGAAAGGAAGCATTTGTCTGAAAGAAAGGGTAGGAAGTCAGATAGGGCTGTCCGCAGCCATCAGACACACACACCATTGCTCTGTCTCTGGAGTCAAGGGAGATTTAAGGCAACTCTCTGCTTTTGATGCTGCCAGACAACACTGGGAAGGCTTTTTTTTTTTTTTTTTTTTTTTTCCCGCTTGTATAAAAGGGGGAAACGGGGAGGTTTTTTTTTTTTTTTTTTTTTTTCTCCCGGTCTGTGAAACAGTGAGAAACCATTAGGTGGTGCAGAAAAGCAAGGAGAACACAGGCGTTAGGTCTAGCTGTGCTGGCAGAGAGGCTCTGCCTTGACACTGGGAGGGGACCACTGAGACGTGCTTTTGTCACAGGAGCGGGGAGCACAGCCAAAGGTTCATCCCAAGCATTTGTACCGAATGGTGTTTTTGAGATTTGGTTCCCACAGGATTTTCCTTCTTGTTAGTGCTTGATTTGTTATTTTGTGTTGCTAACATGTATCTTAACAGTAAAACTGGAAGAAAAAAAAATCTTCTAGAGATCTATTTAATAAGACACGGGCACAAATGTCATTACAAGATAATTCTTTAATATGTGAAAATTAAATCTGATGAAGAATTTATGTAATTGCATCACTTATTTATTTAGATGTTCGAAGCACCTATCCATAACAGTGAGTAAATTAAAAATACACAAGCAGGGATAATCCCACAGGATCAAGCCAGTATTAATCTCTCAGTCTCTTGCTGGAGACAGGCTGTTTGAAAGATTTTTTTTCCTTTTTCAAGTGTTCTGGCTCAGTTTGATCCCCATCTTGCGTGAGGCAAACGTTTGGTATTTCTATTAAGTCCCCATTATTAAACCCCAATCAGTCTGTCGTAAAACTCAGCCCTTGGAACTACACAATGAGATTTGGTTTCCTCCTCTGTCCGCAGTGTGCCAGGGATGTCTCTGGGGAGCAAAAGCAAATACAAAGTTTTTAAATGCAAGGGCTTCTCAAAAAATGGCATTTCAATAGGTACTTGAAGGCAAAGGAAAGAGCTTCAGGCTCTGCGCCAGACTCGGTGTCTATAGGAACCCAGCCCTTTCGCTTATTTCCTGTAAAATTGAGGTGAATTAAATGCGATTAATTCTACTTTTTTTATTATTCCTGCACTGATGCCACTTCATTATCTCAGCTAGGTAGGCAAGCAGCCTGTTCCAGAGAATGACAAAGGGAAAGGCCCAATGAAGAGGTTTTAAATGTTACCTATAGGCAAATAGAATATTTCCCCTCCAAGTGCTAATCTTTTCTTTATTGCTTTAATGACAGTACACTTGTTTGTGGCAAATGCTGATATGTTTATTTAAAAACCAAGCATATAAAAACTCTGAAGTGCTTCTGGTAAAAAAACCCCAAATATTTTATTCATTCTGGAACGTTTGCTCGGTGTTGCAGAGAGCCTGTAATTAAGGTGCTGCAACTCGCAGCTGCAGGGTTTGCTGCCCCCGTGCTTCCTGCTGCACTGAGCTCTGAATTCAAAAATCCTTTAAAAAAAGAAAAAAAGTCTGGAAAGATTTGCTCTTAGCCTAATGGGAGTCACCCAAATAATACTTAATATTTTTGCAAAATTAAAATATAGCAGCCATGTGGGAGCCAAGGGAGCCAAGGTCCCATTAACAACTAATGCAATCACAGCAAAATTCAGCTTGGAGGGGTCCTCAGGTGGTCTCTAGACCAACATCCTGCTCAGACCAGGATCAGGTTGAGGTCAGGCGAGGCTGCTCAGGGCTTTCATTCAACCTGGTCTTGAAACCTTTAGGGCTGGAGGCTGCACAACCTCAGATGTAGACATCTGCCCTGCATGCGGACATATAAGTGTTGATGTCCTAATGCGAAGCTGAAATCCACTCTTGGCTCTATGCAGCAGGCTTTCGCTGGGGCTTTTCTCTCTGTCTTGTGCTGGCAAGGCTTATATATATCCCTGGGTACAGTCAGGTCGTGCTTGAAAGCTTTGCTCTCTTAAAGGCTCCACAAAGACCCAGAATAACCAGGCTCTGAATAAACGGCTCTTTTAATTCAATTACTTAATATAATTGATTTGATTAAGAGCACAGACTAGATGGGATTATTGCTCTCAGAAGTAAAAGCTAGAACTCATACCACTGAAAATTTGGGCATCAGCAGTGTCAGCACTTCTTTTTTGAGCTTTTTCCCCTGCATCCCCTTTTACTGTCAGGGGAGAGAAACTGAAACTCCGGAAGAGAAATCCCCTCTCTGGTCATTGCCCAGGGCCCTGATGCAGCACACCAAGCCATCCACGTTGTTTTCCTGTTGAGAGCACAGAAACATTGGTGGTGCTGATCCCAAAACACCTTTGTTCTCTTTATTCACCCCAGCTTTGGGCAAAGCGCAAGCTCCCTGCACCCGTCTTGCAGAAAGCAGCTCTGGGCAAGCTGCGGTGGTGTGCGGGTTGCAGGAGGTGTCTGGCAATGCAGAACATCTCCAGCGAGGCTGAAGAGCTCAAGGACAGTGTCAGCGCATGGGCTGAGCATTGGTAATGTTGGGGCAGAGGGAAGGGGGCTTGCTGTGTGTAACGCCAAAAGCCAGCTGTGGGGGCTGGGATGACGGGGGTTCAGGACTGGCATGTGGGTGGCTCCCTGTTCTTCCACGTCCTCTCTGCACAAGTCCTTCAAGTCAGGTCCTGCTCTGACCTGGGAAGGGCTTGCTCTGCAGTCTTTCCTAAGCAAGGGCTTGAGCTGCTTTGTAAACAGCAGAAAGGACAAGCCTCTGAACAGGAGAACCCAAAGCTGTGTTTGTGCCATGGACGTTTTGCAAAGGGCAGTCATACTGTCAATGAGGAGGCCGCAGGGTGACAATGTGGCACCGGGGGCCTGGCTGTGGTCTTTGGTTTGTGTGGGCTCTGCAGAACTGGGCAGGAGCACCCAGCAGTGCTGTGCATGACTTGGAGCTCATGAGGTTGCCCTCATGTGGGTGTCCTCTGCTCGGGTGGGTACAGTCACCGAGGTATGAAGATGCTAGTGCTGCTTTTTTGTGGAGATTGTTATTGGGCTTTCAGCTGTCTGCAGGGATGCTTCAGAGGCACACCAGGAGCTGAAGGTCTCACTGAGGTTCATGGTCAGCATCTCTTGATCAGGAAAAAGTGCATGAGTTGCACAATCACAGAACATCCAGTCGACTGTCATCCAGGAACTTCCACACACTGTTGGTATCACCATGGGGTATGAACAGACTCAACCTCTATCTCCCCAAGCACTGCAGCTTCGACCGCAGCATCTTAGAGGAGCTACCATCTCTGGTGAGGCAGTCACCCCTCCAAGATGGGGAATAGCACCCCCTGTGGATCTCATGCTCAGATGATGCTGGACTGGGACATAAATCCCTTCTCTGCCACCCACCTTGGTGCCCAGTACACTGAGATCTTGGGTGCATTATCCTCCCAGGCTGGGGCTGGTCTCTACAACACGGAGCTGCACCACACGTTGCCTCATAGGTGCAGGATGTACCCGTGACCTCACATGGCCTGATGACAGCTTCCACCTCTTTATGGGCTGGGAAGGATCCTGCAAATAATTCCTGATGTAGAGACAAGGACAGGTCTTCAGACAGGACATTTCTCATCCTCTGGCCCCTGCCATGAGCCCAGGATCCCTGCAATCTCAGAGCTGAAGCCCATCTTCTAGTTCTCCTGGGCATCAGAATCTCTTCCTGCAAATACAGGCAGTTTGGCTCCCTGCCTTCCCAGAGGTTGATCCAAGCCTCATAATACAATTTTTTCCCAAGAAAAACAAAGTGGTTCAGAGCTCAGGAGATCACAACCTGTGAATGCTGCATTCCCAGCCCTCTCTTGCTCTCCCCTGGATGGTGGAGCCGTTATAAAACCGAGCTCCTGATAACTCATCCTGACAAAACAGGGCAGGTTTGGGTTTAATTGCGGTTGTTAATTCATTTTATCACTGCAGGCTCTGCAGCCTGATGGGAAAAGGGAAATTATGTTTAATGGATGGCTCCCATCTCTCAGCTCCTCATGGACAGTTTAGCGAAGTCATTCACACTCTTGTCCTTGACCAGAACTGCCTGCCATGCTCCCCAGCTCCTGTTCTCTGAAAGCCTTTCCAAACTGGGCAAGTTCAGACTGTCAAACGATCCTTCTTCTCCTGCCCTCCCTGCTCTGGGTCTCTGCAATGGCAACAGAAGGCAAGTAGTGACCAAACCTGTCGGTAAAGGTGTTTGGCAAAGTGGCTGTGCAGCAGGACCAAGGTTGCAAGCTTCTTGTGAAGGACCCTCAGAGGTCCTGCTGTCAGGGAAAAGAAAGATGGGTTCAAGCTCTGCTTCTCTGTGGGCAATAAAACTGGACAACTGGTGCTTCTCGCTGGGATGCTGCATCCCCACTGTGAGGGAAGGTACCACCATCCTAGGAAAGCAGAAGAAAGCCTTGGTGGAACACTAACTAGCAGCAACAAGTCCCCTGGATGCAGGGAGCTGGAGTGGGGAACTAGAGCTCCTGCAGGAATGACTGTCTCCATCACAGCCTGCCTCTGCACTGTGCAGATGTGAGACCAAAGCATGAGGAGACCAACTCTCGTGCAGTCATACTTGTCCCCATGGTCCCATCAGCTTCCTGTCCTCTTTACTAGCTGAAGAAATGAGGTCCCACCAGTCTGGTCCTTGCTTTTCCTCTTTGCTGTGATGGTGCAAGGTCCACCTGCCACCATTTCTGTTTCCTCGTAATGTCTTGTTAGTTCTGTTGCGTTCTGCTCCTCCTTCTGGCTCAAATAAACCCCTTCTTGCAACATCCTCTGTTTCCCATTAATCCTTGTTTACTAGAAATGTACATATTTATTGCTTCTTATCCTGTTTAATCTATCAGGTCTTACTGTCCCTATTCATTGTTGCTGCTTCCCTCCTCACTCCCACCCATTTATCTTCCTCTGTTATTGTATCTGCTCGAGTACAATTTGATTATCTCCTGCCAGTTCTCATGCCAGCCCCGTGCTCTGTGCTGTGACTCGATTCTGAGGAACAGTTGGTCAAAATTGTCATTACCTGAGCTACAGGGGAGATGGGAAGAGATTCCCCCAGAGATCTGGTGTCCTCTCTTCCCTGCGTAGGGGGGAAATGGGGTTAACATTTAACGAGTTGTCTGTCTTTGGGGGCCTAAAAAATTCTCAGATATTTTGTTCCACAAGTCCATGCACCCAACAAGCAAATAGCCACCCTGAGTCACTCTGAGGTCCATCCAGCCTGGTATCTCTGATAGTAACCTCCAGCAAGTCTTTAGAGAAAAGTGTTAAGAAAGGCCAGACATAGAAAGCAAATTCCCAAACTAAACCTCCTGCCTTCTGCAGCTCTGCCCGTACATCCTCCTGCTAACCAGCACCAGGAGCTTTGCTGTGCTTGCCCTTGGGGAGCTCTTGGCCCCATCAGTGCTTGCTGTGATTTTGAAGGGACGCCTCTCTTCCAGGTCTCCAGAGCCCCAACTTGCTGCCACAGAGCTGCCGCCAGCACTCGCGGGTACAGCAGACACAGAGCCCGGTCCTGCACGTGCAGCGTGAATGTGGCCCCACTGGGTCACCCTGGTTCATGGGAGCTCTGGGAGGAACATCTTTGCTGCAGGGCTGCCCAAGGCCAGCCCGGGCTTGTGTCTGAGCCACATCAACAAGCTGCTGTTTCCTCATGGAGAGTCTCTCAGTCCCCAGAGACAGAGTGATTGGGAATGGAGACATTTTTTTCTGGGGAAAAAAGATGAATCATGAAGCATCTGGGACTCAGGGAAAATTGTGGTCTGCTTTCTAAGCAGTAAGATGGATCAGAACTGTATCTGCGAGGACTGTCTCCAGCTTCAAAACACTGCCACGCTGATCCAGCACCTCTGCTGTGGCCCCTTTTCCATCTTTCTCTGTAGCACAGAGCAAGGACATCCGCTGCGGCAGCTGAACACAGCGATGTGACCGAAGCCACAGCACATGCCAGGCAGTGAGTCCAGAGCCAGCCTGGCCTTCCAACAGGCATTTGCCTTCCCACGTGGCTTGTTCAGGGTCCCTGGCCACATTCCTAACTCCAGCTAGGTCACTGTGTCAGACATGAAGCAATTCAACCATGCAATTAGCTGACTTATTAGATGGAAAGCTTGTGCAATGCAGATTTATATCAGGTAATAGCTCTGGGGGCAAAGGCAATGCAACCAAGAACATCTGCTCAGAGGAAGGGCAGCTGCCCACCAGCCCTGGGGGTGGGATGGGAGAGAAGCTGCAAGCAGCATCGCTGTCCTTGGCACACAGCCATGGTACGGATGCAAGGTGGGCGTGTGATATCCATTTGCAGCTGGATAGTGCGAGGGCTGCAGGTTGGGCTCATTACCAGGAGGTTCCTAGACTGAATCCAGCTCAGTTCTGCTGAACTGGGAGGCACTGGGATACCCTCGGGGAAGCCAGTGCCATGTGCCATCCTGAACGGGCCTTAGATCCCTTTGTCTCATGGACCACTGACATGCAGCCGCTTCTGATGCAGCTTCTGGCCATTGGCCAACAGTTCCCAATATGCACATCTAGATGTTAGTAGCAGATGAAGAAAAATAACATGTTTGGTAGGAGTCAAGGAGACAGAGGGCCATGCTCGTACTCTGTCAGAAAGTGGATGGGCACGAAGCTCTGAAATGGGCTCTCTAATTAGGGGAAGTCTCTTAGAGATGTCAGCGTGATGGATGGCAGACTCTGCACTGCACATCACTGCAAATCCAGCCATAATCTGCTCCTTTGGTGCCCAGAGGAAACATTGCTCTAAAAAAAACCTAGTTCCTGAGTGTCTATATTTGCCTACTTCCAGATCCACCTCCCCTCTGCCCAGTCCTCCCCAAAACTGCCTCCAGCGCTGCTATCATGGTGCAGCCTCTGCCGGGTGCCCTTTCCGTGGAGCACATTGCCCTCGGAGGCTGTGAGCTGTGGCACACAGTGGCTCCTCTCCCTTTCCCAGGCTCAGAAAGTAGTTCATACTCAGAAAGGGAGAGATCAATGGGTTTTCTTTCATTTCGATGGCTGTGCACAGCGCTATGGGGCAAAAAGCAAATGCTGTCCTTCTGCTTCTCTTCCAGGATCAGGGCAGATGCAGTTTAGCAGGACAAATACAATAGGACAATAATTAGGTTGCTTGTATTTGAACACTTCATGGTCACCCTGGACTTCAAAGATTAGACAATCTCCTGGAGGGGTGCAGCTTAGCGCCGGCAAAAGGAAAAGATGAAAGAAACAGTCACGAATGAAGGGTAGAGAGCACAGACTTCACTGCACAGTGCTGGCAAGCGTGGCTGGCCAGGGACGGGAAGCAGGCAGGCTGCTGTCACATCTAGCACACCAAGAGCACCAGACAGGCTTCCTCCCACCCTGGAGAAAGGGCCACTGCAGAGGAGAAAGCACCCCCAGTCTGGCACAGAAGAAACCTCAGGGGCACAAAGTGATCCCTCAAAGTTAATTTGCATTTTGGATTTGGGGTAGAATACATTTTAAGTTATAAACAAAGGCTATGTGTTTAACATGTTCCGATAGCTGGAGGCAGCCCAGTACATCCTCCTGGCCCTAAGGTGAGCTGAAGCGGTGGGGTGGTGCTGGGGCTGCTCAGAGTCCCCAGCACTACCTGCAGCCCAGCTGCCACAGCTGCTGAGGGAGACGCAAACCTGTCCTGCCCTGCTGGGTAGGGATGTGGTGGTTGTAGGAGGTGGAAATGACCCAGAAATCAGGCCTGGAGCAGTCCTCACCCTGTATGACCTACTGAATAGGATAACTGTTGGGTATGTCTGTTCTTGCTGAGCCTGCTTTGTATGCTCAGACCACCCCAGCAGAGGAGGGTGATCCTCTAGACAGGGCAGTCGAGGACAGGAGTCTCTAGGTTCGGTCCTTGTCAGGGGACAGACTCCTCACCCGAATCCAGAGGAGTCACTTAGCACTGGAAGATAAAACCAAGCCAACCAACTCACCAACCCAAATCCCTTGACTTCAGTGCCTGTGAGTCTCCTGCTGTGACACAGAGCTGGTCTCTGGATGCTGGACCACAGCACCTCACGTGAGAGGTGGAACTCCTGGCTCATCCAGGAGCTGAGCACTTCCTGGGGGACTCCGGAGGAGCTCGGAGCCAAGCAGTGAATTGCCTGTGGCCAGCAAGGGAATCCCTGGAGCCCCGTGGAAAATATGAACACAGGAGTCAGATTTGGCATTGATCAGTGAGATGGGTCTGCACCTACCTGGGGATTCACAGACAGAACTTCTCAATAGGAGAAGTGATCACCCCTCCCCTTCTCAAGCCACCCTGTCCAGAGACGGTAGGATTCTCCAATGCAGTCCCCTGTGGCAGTGGTGACAACAGGTATCACTTTGACTAGGACATTCTTGGCTCAGTAACGCCAGAGCAGATGATGCTCTGTGGGGAGGCTCTCCTGGAAGACACTGGCCCCTTGGTGGGGTGCTCCCATCCCACCCTGGCAAGGGAGGGCTGCGCACCCTGATCCTACTGAGCTGTGCTCTGGTCAGACACGGGAAGGGATGATTAATGAGCATAATAAATATGTTAATCTGCAGAAATGAAACCTTCCTAATTAAGAAATGTCTTCTGAGGTTTTTGCTTCTCCTTTCCCAAGCTGTTGTATGTGCACAGAGCATCTCCATCCACTCCGGTGTGATTAACAGAGGGACTAACGGTGCCAATCACACACCATTCATCCGAGCTCAACAAAGGGGATTATTTCCAGCTCCTTCTCCTTGGCAGAAAAGGGTGAGTGTGCTCCTGCACTGCTGACTCCTTTCTCCTTGTAACAGTATTAACTATGCTGGAGAAAAGCAGGATTTAAGCTAATGAAAGGATTAGAATAATCTCTGTGTAGCCCAGGGCTCCGTAGCTGCTCAGATCCATTATTCACAGCCACTCGTCACCCACAGCACTCCTGTGCTACGGCAGCAACCACCACCAGCCTCCATCCAGGCCACTCCTGCATGTACCACGGCACCGTCAAGGACAGGACCTGGAGGGATGGGTCTCCTGCAGGGATGTCTGTAGGGCCCTTCGGTACTGATCCTGCTCATTTCTCCACCCTTGGGTGCAGACACCATGGTAGAACACACTCCTGCCCACCTGGCATAGGGTTCACGTTATTCCATCATGTCAATGTCGCCATGGAGATTCCTGAATATTTGCTCAACGCTTTCCACTCATGCTCACATACCCTGAGGGAGAATCGAAAAGGCCTGGATCTGAAGGCAGGTGAGATTCCCATGACTGGCTGGACTGACCTTTTCATGTGTGTCAGGCCAGACAGTCCCACCTGGTGACTCCTGTACAGAGCCCATTGCTTGTGGATGAGCTTGAGTGCACCTTGTCGAAAAAGTGCTGGGATTCAACTTAATCCTAGTGATGGACCCCAGCAGTTAACCCCCTGTTAAATACTGCATTGTGCATCCAGCCCAGGTGTATCTACCTGCAGCTTCTAGCTCGTAGGTGCCTTTGCCTGCTGGATGTAACGAGAAGTCTGGCTCTGGTCAGAAATCTCTTTGCTGTGAAGTCTCCAGGAACTGCAATTGTATCATCATTTCACATTTCATAGAGCATGTCAGTCATTTTTGATTTGCAAACCCCTATTTTTTTTCCTGTAAAGGAAAAAAAGTCTTGACTACGTCTGTCTTACTTGGCTGTACAGAGAGAAAATTTCAGCAGCAGCCCAATGGCTCTCTGTCTGAAAACCACAAATTGGACATTTTGGTCTTTTGCTAAAAGGCTTATTTTCTGATCCTTAAATAACTTCTACCGGTCTTTCCTGAATTCTTTGGTTTTGATTCTTTCTGAAATACGGACACTGGAAGTGGGCTGTCATACCGTCATGTGGGAATGGATGTTGTTAAACCGGAGGGTGATGGAGGGGTGGAAGGAAGGCAGGAAGAAGAGGCTCTGTTGGATCAAAAGGGAGGAGTCCACTCACGGTTGCTCTTCTTGAATCCTGGGCCTCCTTTCTTGCTTTGAGGCCAGAACTACCTAGGTACCTACATCATACAGATCATCTCTACATTAAAAAAAAAAACAACCAACAATGCCTTCCTTTTTTTTTCTTCCTCTCTTCTGAGCATATTTTCTATTGGAAAACACCAAATTCCAAAATTAAAAAACCCCTAGAATTTCAAAATACCAAATCTTCTGGGACGAAAATGTAACACCACTTTTGTGAAGTCTTATCTGATGGCACACCTGGCTGACTGAAATGATACACATGATTCATGTCTTAAGAACAGGAACCAAGGAGAAAAGGTTGGAAGTGATGGATGAAAGTCAAGAAGAGAAATCTTGTTGAAAAGAAATTTCCTCTTATGTGTTAAGAATGCTGTGAATGTAGTTATAATAAAATAAAAAAAATCCTGCTTTCTAAAGTGGACAAGTTTAATGGAAAGTAAGAATTAAAATTAGATATTGGGATCAGAGCTCAGCATGGCTTGAAGGTGCCTTTGTGATTAGCTTTCACTCCCAGCAGAAATTATTGCCAAATTTTCTGGAAGGAGATATATTTTCAGATCCATGATTACTTCACATTTGTAAAGTTGGTCTTAAGCTCTATTTCCTATCAGAAGAAATCACTTCTGACAAACAATGAAGCAGCCCATTAATTAGTTCTCTTTAATTCCTTTAAGCTTGTTGCTGTAATTAATGTCTAACTTTCTGAAGTATACTTAAACTGGAATTGTTCCATGTTTAATAGTTGAAACGTCCCATTAGTTAAAGTTAATGCACCTGTCTTGGAATGGCAAATAGAGGCCGTGAGGTCTTCCTTTAAGGGACATATAAATAATCTTAATAGAAAACATGCAAGCTGAAATGTGGATAGAATAATGTCAATATCATTAGAAACAGCCTTTCACAGGCTTGTGTGAACATTAGTTGTTATGCTTAATGGCTAATTACAAAGACAGTCACATTTACATACTCCACAGCACAGTTTCATAGTACCTGAGCGGAGATGTGCTACCTCCCTTCTCCAGACACCTCCCGAATTGAACACAAACAGCACCATCACCCGAAATCCAAATGATGCCTAGATGGGGCTCCCGAAGGCCAGGAGGGAGATGCGCTGTGGGGACAGATCCTGCTCTGGCAGGCAGTGGCTTTGAGTACTGCTCCCCGAAGCCAACCCTGGTCCTCTTCCAGCCAGGGAGAATCTTCCCCCTGACCAGGGCAGTAGGGGCTGGGTCTCAAGTTTTACACTTCATTGTGGGAAGGCAGCTGCTGGTTGAAGCATTGACCCATTTCGTCTGGCAAGTGCAAGAAGACATAAGAAAGAACCGCGGTTTCCAGCCTGCAGCCAGCTGTGGCTGCTGCTGGTGTCCCCATTGCCCTGGGCTAAGTTGGGCTGCCCGGCCAAAAGTGCAGTGGGACATGCTCGCCACTTTTAGCAGTACCTGTCCTAATCCTGGTCTTAACACCATGGCATCACCAAAGAAGAGATGAAGAACTTCTTATCTCAGATATCCCTCAAACACCAGTCGTACCAGTACTGATGCTGTTTTCTGAAGCTTGGCCTGTTTCCCCCAAAATCAATTTATTCACTGTTTATAGGATCATAGAATCACAGAACGGTTTGGGTTGGAAGGGACCTTTGAGATCATCTAGTTCCACCCCCCTGCTATGGTCAGGGACATAATTTTTAGCTCATTTTTGATGCATTTTTTAGTTTTCATACATAATTTTCCAGTAGGACAGACTGATACCTTTCGGTCTGTATATAAAAACACCAGAAATTTGTCTCATGGCTTCTCCAGAAGGAACCCATGTCATCTATCAGTCTGACACCACAGGACAGGGGACATAACTCCTTCAGGGCACTGACTATTTCTGGATAAACTACAGTATATATTTTAGGAAGACATCCAACTTACTGCACACTTCAAGAAGCAGGCAAACTACCATCCCTGGCTGCGGTATTCCAGTTTTAATCTGAATTATCCTGGTTTCAGATTTTTCCACTGGTTCCTGATCTGCTCTTGATGGCTGGATTCAGCACTTCACTATCTGAAATCTACCCCGCAGGTAAACGTATGATTAATTTGTGGTGTCTCTTTCTCCTTTATATATTGCATTGTGTTCCTTTGGCATGTCCTCAACAGGACTGTGTTTACTCCTCTACTGTCCCAAGCCCTGAGACCTCCCAGGCCACATGACTTAATTATTATTGGACTGATATGTCATGTTTCCCCCAGTTTTGGAGTGGGCATTAGGCTGCAACATCTTCTTGCTGTCCGTTGCTAATATCTCAAGGATCTGACTCAGTCTGAGTATTTCTGATTATGCTTTTCAGGAATTTGAAGCCAAAGACCTAAAATCTTCCTGCAGCTAGACTTTCTTTAGCAGAAAGATCAAAGCATTACAGTGAAAATAATGACTTTCAAAGCAAGAAACAAGAAATATCTGTATTTTTATTTCCCTGAGCTTGTTCATTCTCAAATGACGATCTCGGGAAGTCTGGCACCTTGCTTAGGAATATGTCTCAGACACGTCTATCATACTGTTCACTCAACCAGTCACTGACTTGCTTTGAGAAGGTTTGAATTTAGTCCAGCTGTTTTTCTTTCTTGTGTGATTGCAAGACTTTCCTTTCCTTGTTCAAAACAGCTTTGGGAGTTACACAGAGACGGAAGCAGCGTGATCAGTCTAAGTGCTTTTGGCAGGATGCTCCACTGAGGTTGGGTGCCTGCCTCCGGTGAGGGCTAATCTGACCTGTTCTCCATCCTTCTTCTTCCTTGAAGGTGGATCTTCCTCCTTCACCTCTAGGTGCCCACCGTTTTGAACCAGTACGGTCACTTGGGAGCTTGCATCAACCAGAGAAACACTGACTGTTCACAGATCCTCATGCAGAGATTTTCAAACCTTTAGTTATTTCTGTGGCTGTTTGCTGAACTCTTTTCAGCGGGTCAACATCCTTTGAAACCCTGGGACTTAGAACTAGATTTATGAGCCAGTGACAGTCTCTTTACTGTTGTGCCAGAGGAAATACTGTACGTCATCGACTTAACTTTGATCCCCATTTTATACTTTGCCACTGAACTGTGTGCTGGCAGCTCATGGGGGTTTGGTTTCCACTATCCCTCTGACCTCCTTGGGTTGTTGCCCTCCAACACGCAATTCCATGTGTTGTGCCATCTTGGTTCTGGTCATACAGGTTTAAAACATCTGTTGAATCCTGAAACCAGGCAGTCAGGTTTTATAATTAATCTACTTAGGACAGTCATCATTTACCATCACAGCAAATGCCATGGCATTGGCTACTGTTGTCAACAATATTTGATACTTAATTCAGCATTATCTCAGGCTGAGAATAACTCATGGTGGGACCTATTAGAAACCTCTTCAGTACATGGCAAATCTCCATGAGAATTATTTATTAAAAAGCCTCCCCGAAGCTGTAAGAGCATCATTAATTTTGCTTAGCAATAGTCTTCAGATCAAATGTTGGACAATGTTGTCAAATGCTGTGACACAGCCTGAAGCATGTGAGTGGGAGTCAGCTCACCACATTTCTCTTTCTTCAGTATAGATATCTGCAGGTGAATTGTTCACCCTGCCTTCTTTGTGGCCAACAAACAGACGTTGTTGCTTTGTAAGTGCAGTCACCCGTCGGGAATAATGGACCCTGCTGTTGTCTGTGGCTCTGGTGCTGGGTCTGAGGCTGGTCACCTGCCCCTGCACTGGACTCCTCATGGTAGCAACAAAGGGCCACCACACCAGTCTCAGCCTGGGTGTCACGTCAGGGATCTCCTCTCTAACACCTAACAAAGCTACAGGGCCGTCCAGCCAACCAATGCCACTACCAAGAAAAAAAAAATTGCATAATTTTCCCCGTTTCTTGTCTGGCACTGCAGCTGTGGACATCCTGCCATGTTGAAAAATTTATTCAAGCAGTTGAAATAGTTCTTTTTGTGTATCATCTCCCTTTTTATTAGTAAAGTTGGAATAAACAGCAAAATCCTCTCCTATGTTGGCTGCCAGGTGCATTTTTGATATAGTTATCAAAATACCTTCCCTAGTTTTATTAACCATAAAACGATGAACTGTAAAACCCCAGAAACAGACCTCTGAGCTTTTATGTTGTAAATGTAAAGACTAGCAGGTAACTCTTGGGACTTGCTTGGGCCTAATCATTGTTTTGGGGGTTTTGCCTCTCAGAGAGAGCTTTAAGGCATACAACATTTGATGAGTCTCATGGAGCAGTTTCCTGGGCATGAAGAAATGGGGCACTCAGCTGAACATGAATCAGCAGCACTCAAGGGTGATGCTCAGGCAGCTACTAGAATAGCAAGAATCTGCTCAGCAAATATGCATGAGTTCAGCTTCTCAACACAACGGAGGAGTGCTGTTAAAGGTTATAGCTAGCGGAAACATCCCAAGATGCATATTTTACATCCCTTCATTATTTTGAATGCTGTGCTCTTGTAGAAGCTGGAAGACTCATAAGACTTATTTAAATTTTTGATATTCAATTTATTTTAAATCTCCTGTCTAGCACCTGTAATCTGATTTAGCAAGATACATAAACCAATTTGGTGCAGGCAGTGTGACCTCTTTCCCATCCTGCCTGCACCCAGTACTGTAGAGAAGGCAGAGTGTGGGGTTTTTACTTGCATGTGTGAAAAGAGGATAAATAAGCAGCAGAGGGAAAGGTTTCACTGGAGTCTGTTCTCAATGCTTCACTGTTTCTAGTAAAAAAGATTCTTCCCTGAATTGAAATTCAGGCCAGAAGTGTGTTTGTTTTTCCATGTGTGTGCTGAATAATTGTTCTACTTATGCATGGAAAATCCCAAGAGAGGGATTGCTGGGTGCGCAGGGAGGAGTCCCCCATCACGTGCGTCAGCCTGCCCTCGCTGGGTGTGCTGGCACTGCACAACAGCTCTGAGCGCCAGGCTCAGGCTGACACCCCCATTGCCCAGCTGCCTTGGCCTTTGCTGGGGCCAGTTTGTTGTGATTTTGGGGTTCAGACCTCACTGCACAATCCTGCTCAAACAGCAGGAACGTTTATGCCTTTGCTCCCCGGGCCAGTTAGCGTTTGCCTAGTAACTAATGCGATTCTGCAAATCTGAGTCATTATTTCAAGCGTGTCTCTCCAAATGCGAATAATTATTTCAAGTGTCTTCTCTGGGGTTTAATAATTAGTTTTAAACTAATAAGTACACAATAAACTGTAACAACATAATTATTTAAAGTTTGATGCAGCTTCCAGTGAGATCATTCCCAGGAATCCCCAATCGCTTTTGATCATTTTGGATCTGCTCCGCTGATTCCAGCACAACAGGCTGACTTGAAGCAGCTGGGAAAAACATAATGGACTGACTAATAGGAAATATTGGAGGTATTCACAACCCAGCTGGACATGGTCCTAGACTACCTGCTCTACTGACTCTGCTTGAGCAGGAGGATTGAGGATCTCCAGAGGTCTCTTCCAACCTCAAATATTCTGTTATTCTGTGAAACGAGCTTTGCTCTTTTTATTTTCTTGAAACGGTGCCTTTATCTAGTTCCAAAAGATACAGAGAGCTAAACAGCCTGACAGTGGATGGATCTTTTCCCTTATCCTGGCACGCTGCTTGTGGCTTTAATTAATTATTAAGCCAACAGCATCTTATGTCAGGTGTTTCTTAGTGAGAAGTGAAATGGGTACCACCTCCAGTATGCCAGGGCTGTCAGTAGTTGTTGCATTAATAAACATGTTGCTTACGTCACACAATAACGATAGCTCTCCCTGCTCCTCTTTGTATTGTGCCATTATACACACCAGGTGGCTTGTCGGTATTTTAATCTCTTCCCTCCCTTTTTGCTTCAGGTCTTTACATATTTTTACCAGAATTAGGCCAGGGTAGGAGCATCCCTCTTACAGCCTCTGCCAAACTCTGAGCATCTGCAAATCCTGCAAAACACTGCTATTCTAGTGAAAAAATTGTAGAGCTGGACAGGT
The DNA here is from genome assembly GCF_000699245.1 of Pterocles gutturalis. Lineage (NCBI taxonomy): Eukaryota > Metazoa > Chordata > Aves > Pterocliformes > Pteroclidae > Pterocles > Pterocles gutturalis. The sequence continues at coordinate 28,259 of NW_010110650.1, forward strand.
CAGCAGCACATGGAAAAGACTGCTCAGTGGGGCAGACAAATATATCTGCAAATGTCAGAGAGGTCCTTGCCACCAGACAAGATCTATAGTGGCTATTGGCAAGTCCAAATGCCATAACATCAGCTGGGCCATAACAAAAATAATGGTAATGGAAGCTCTTTGGAGCACAAGCAGACAAACATCACCTGAGTTCAGCCATGGCCCAGCACTCCCTAATTATGTCCATGGCAGCCAGGAGGAACAGCAGTGCACCCCGCTCTGGCATAGCTAGGATCCCCACCACCGGACTGTGCATAAGGCTGTTGTGGACAGTATCCCACACATGTTGTGACAACACTGTCTGTGAAGATCAAAGCAGGCATAACACCAGAGACTATGTCCTTCTGCTGCTCTTTTAATTTCTGAAAGTCAAACCGGGAAAATCTCGCTGAAAAACCTGGTGCTGTCCCTCAAGAGATGAAGCAGAAGGAATCACAGCTGGGTTTTTCAAAGCAACGTACACTCTCTTTAGGAAGCGCTTTCCATTTGTTGTAGAAGGAATTACACATCAAGACTCTTATCTAAAACAGCTAAAAGGTATATGAAATTAGCATGTGCCTGAAATGGCTCCATCTCCCAGAGAAATTATTGCAGCCAGCAAAGGACTGGTGAACGCAGTGATGGAGGCAGTAGGGTGCCATGACAGTCCATGCTCATGGATGCTAATGATGATGGAGTCTGATGTCCTTCTGAAGCACCATTGTGCATCTGTTAGATTGGAAAAGCATCAGCACATGCAGAGAAATTAACATCCTATCACAGAATCATTCAGGTTGGAAAAGACCTCAAGGATCATCAAGTCCAACCGTCAACCCAACCCCACCCAACCCACTAACCCATGTCCCCAAGCACCACATCTACACGGTTCTTGACCCCCTCCAGGGATGGTGACTCCACCACTGCCCTGGGCAGCCTGTTCCAATGCCTCATCACTCTTGTAGTGAAGAAATTTTTTCTAATATCCAGCCTAAACCTCCCCTGGTGCAACTTGAGGCCGTTTCCTCTTGTCCCATCACTTGTTCCTTTAGAGCAGAGCCCAGCACCCACCTCACTGCACCCTCCTTTCAGGCAGCTGTAGAGAGTGATGAGGTCTCCTCTAAGCCTCCTCTTCTCCAGACTGAACCTCCTCGTCCAACCTGTGCTCCAGACCCTTCCCCAGCTTCGTTACCTTTCTCTGGACCTGCTCTGGGTCCAGACGCACTGGGGTGGGTATCTTAGACCAGTTAAGGTGAACAGTTGGCGTATGTGGACAGGATTGCACCATGAGATGCTGCAGGAGTGGGCACCAGTTACACCCAATGCACAAACCAAGGTCTGCACAGTCTTTCTAAACCCCCCGTGGTCATTGTGGAAGGGCTGTCATGGTTTGTAATGGTAAAGGAGGGCTCACATGTCTCCTGTTTTCCAGCTGTGCAGTTTGGAGGACTGCTTGGCTTGGGACCCTTTGCAAAAACTTGCTCTGATTCTTCTTTGTTTGGCACAAGGACTCCATTAATAGTGATAGTCCTCCATGCACTGCAGGACTGTTGCCAATCCTATACATTCATGAACTAGCAGATGAGTTCCCCTGCATGCCAGGAGTAGTTGAAAACACAGGAGATTTAGCCATAAACTTTGTGTATTTGCTTTATGGCTTTGAAGGCCAGGTTTCCTAATCCTACTTGTTAACCAGAAGGATAAGAGTTAACTGAAGAAATCCATCTGCAATTGTGAAATGGATGTGGTGTTTTTTTTTGTTTTTTGTTTTTTGTTTTTTTTTTAAGAAAGCATGTCTTATTGTGATGAAATGGCAAGAATTAGTAACCTCCAAACTGCAGAACTTCCAAACAACCTATGGAAGTACTGAGTCCATCTGCTCATGTAGAGGGAAACAAAGCAATTCAGCCTCCTCTAAAGCTGTGATGGCCTGTGATGTCTCTGGTATGGGGGTGACATTTTTTTCCTAACCACTCTAATTCAATTCTACTAGAAAAAGAAAGATGTGTGACAATAACCCTCCTTCCACTTCAGTGATTCCACTTCTCCCTCTTCAGCTCTGACACATGTCACCAAGGATGCTACTGTGGGAAGCACAGGCTCATTGTTGCACTGCAAACCGGAAAAAATGAAAAAAAATTAGGGTCCAAAGAAACAGAAGGTTGGTGGTTGACCTAGAGGTCTGGGACAGTCTACTCTGCTTGCCTGTCTCTGGAAATCATCTTTAAGGAGGACAACTGAGAGGACAGGTGAAATCAATGACATCTAAAAATATTTAACAGACTTTATAAGCTGAGAACTAAATGAAGCAACGCATAGGAGTTGCTCCAAACACCAGCTTTGGGGAGTGGGTGGTAAAGGGAACAAAAGCTGTGGGTGAGAGCTTAGGAGAAAAAAGGTCTGATATTTGAGAGAAAAAAAACCCACCAGCATTTATTGAGAATACTTCTTTCTGCTAAATTATTTACATTTTCATTAGCTTAATTTCACTTGCTTTTTCTTCACTTTTTTGTTGTTTTGTGTAATAAAAGTACTTTATTTAAGAAAGTTCTCAGGTTCTAAACCCCCAAAATCTCTGAAGGTTTGATTTAATTTCTTTAATTAAACCCCACTCCTCCTTTTCATAGGAGAAGGCGTTATTTCAGCCACATGGGGCTTAGGATGAGATGTTGCAGGCAAGGAAAGCCTGTTGAGGAGGAGTTCAGGAAGGCAGAAGCAGATCACAGAGGCGGTGGGTGGGGAGGGCTGTGGAGGTCAACACCATCCCTTTCCTGAAAGACCTCATGGGCTTTGAGAGGAAGGCAAACACCCAGAGCTCCCAGCACACGCTGGCTCCAGTGGGCTCAAGGCTGGGGTCTGAATTCAGAGTGATGCTGTTGTTCCACGGGATCCTCAGCAGATCTTGTCACTGTTTTAGGTGAATCGCCTTTAAAACAGACTTTCGTTACTAATCTGGTTGGACACCCCAGATGTCCACATATTTGCATGGGCTCACCCAGGGGAACTGAAGTGCAGAAGGGATTGGGAAGGAGCATCCGGACAGTGCCAGGCTGGCTTCGCTGCCACATCCACTTTTTTTATGGGAGTTTGGAAGGTCTTTGCTACCACATCCACCTTTTTATGGGAGTTTGGGAGATGAAGTATCATTTCATTTGAGGGGGGGTTGTGGGAGAACCCCTACACAGATGCCAACCCTTCTGAGCCCTGACCACTGATAGGTTCCTAATCTTTAGGGACATCAGTGATGCTCTCAGGACATGGCAGGGAAGCTTTATTGGGGAA
>NW_010110650.1:31586-61928 GCF_000699245.1 Pterocles gutturalis
TCCTTGGTCTGACAGAGAGGTGCTGGGCACTTCATAGAGAGTCTTGTGCAGGGGCTGTTCTGCAAACCTTTGCTTTGCAAATATCCAGACATTAAAATTTGTGTCCCAAAGAGAAGTCAGCCAACCAAAGCCTCAACTAGCTGCACACAGCTACCTGGGGGACAGCAGGGGACGGTGCTGTCCATTTTTGATAGATTGACGTTAGAGAAGAGATGCAAAGTTGGGGCTTTGTGTGCAGACAGGAGCAGGGCTGGGTAAAGAGCTCTGCACAAGCTGTGAGAGCAGCTTGAACTGCTTTTAGAAGTAGGGTAATATGTGGTACACTTAACATGCATTTTTTATGTTATAACATTTTTCCTCTAATGCTTATATTCAAACGTATTGCACACAAGGGTCTGTGAAAGTCAACCAGATATTAATTAACCCAATAATGTCCATGAGAAAAAGCAGACATGCAGGTAGAACAAAATTAATTTTAGATCTACTGGGACAATTAGAATGAGCTGCATGAGGTTCTACAGCCCTGGATCGGGCATGGCAGGAGGAACATTAACGTTCTCTTTGTAGAAGACAGCAGGGACTTGAGGGTCAGGAGGAATACACTGTGCAGGCTGTCATCACTAAGATGCTGGGCTGAACTTCACAAAGACAGGTAGCCCCCAGAACAATTATAACAAAGAGGTAAGCTGGTCTTGTCAACATTTTCGTCTGTCTTATATCATCTGTTCTTCACTAGGGTTGGGTGCAACTAAAAAAAAATGCAATTAATGTTGCTGTTGTTTTATTTGCCAGATTTGCTTGGTGCTTCACATTGTACATAACATCTTGGAAAATGCAGAGATGTGGACTGGGTGTCAGAAGAGAGTGGTGATGACTTGTCCCACAGCAGCATCCATGGGGTCAGAGGAGGAACAGTTTGTTAAAAGGGTATGATCCTGCACAGGCTGTTTGCTCAAAAGTGAGCAGCTGGAAATCCATGGAGGAATTACATCTCCTTCCCAGCTGCTGCCTCCCAACTACTGTATCAAGTGATCTTCTGGGAAAGACCTCTCCTAGTGGTGAGGAAGCCTGTGAATTACAGAGCAGCACGATGAGTGCTCCTGCCAATTACCTGCTATCTTTTGTAATATTTAAATTATTTCTAAAATTATAATGTCCTTGGGGAAGAAGAAAAACTGTGTTCCACTAAGTAACATCTTATTAATCAGATTCTATATGGCACTGAATGAATGACTGAAATCAAGTCCATCCGTTAGAGAGGATCATGAATGTCAGATTAGCTCAGTAATTATTGAAAAGCTCAGTAATATAGTTCTTGAATGGAGACAAGCAAAATGACTTCCCTTCCTTTTAATCAGAGCCTTGTGCTCTGTGACAGCTTTTTAGAAAGCGATGCGCTGAGAAGGGCTGGTTTTGCCTCTATAGAAGAAGGCACACGTTTTGTATACAAGTCTGTACTGAGGGAGCGTTGCTGCTCCCATCCAGGCAACATGATCAGAGCCCCAAACCACTCTGGAGATGCAGGAGATGACAAACCGCAGGCTCGTGAGAGACAGGGTAGCTCAGATAGGTTACAAGAGGAGGTCTAAAGGGAGAAGCTGGTGGGCATGCTCTGAGGCAGAAGCAGTGGCAGAGAGATCTAAGCACCAGGTCTGGTGCTTTCAAAGTGTCCGGTGGGGAGGACTCAGCCGTTTGTTCTTCGGGCGGTGACTCTCATCTGTGTCTCTGGCTTTGGCTTGTCTGTAGACAAATGTCAGAACAGCCAGGTGCAGCCTGGTAATATCAATGGGCTCTGAACATCAATTTTTATCCCAGTCAGATCTGGAAAAAAAGATTGGACTTTTACATCAAATTAATTTTTAAAAAACCTTTAAAAATAATTCTGGAAGAACTTGAAAATGTTTTTGGTTTTGGTGTAAAAGGGAAGAACTGACAAGATGCCTCGCTGAACTTTGTGCATTTGTTGTTTGAAAATGCAAAGGCTGACAAGTTACTGTTTTGAAAGGAATGAGTAAAACATTTTATTGGGAAATGTTCCACTTTTCAAAGTTCATTAAAAACTCAGCTAAAGAAATCTTTGCAGTTTGGTCTGGTTTTATAAAAGGTTTCAGCAGGCAAACAGAAAGACCCAAGCTTCTCTCTGCTCAGAGGATTTGCCACTGCACTAAGGGAAGCACATTTCTTCCAGAACTGCTGAACTGATGCTCTCCAAATGCATTTTTATAGTACCTGGACTCTCACAACCTTGGGAAGAACAGCAGAGGTATACAGTGTGTTGACTCCACCAAATGTACTTGAAGATTTTAGTTGGGGGATCTATGAAAGGGAAAAATTACACCCCAACTGAGATTACTGCCAGCACAGGGACTCCAAGACCAGTGAGCTTATCTCAGACTCATCCAGCTGCATAAACCTGCACAGAGATGCTTGGAGGTAGCCAGGGCCAGGCCATCATTCTCCTGTGACACAGAAAAACTCAGTACTCAGTGCCCTGATGGCAGTGCAGGGAAATTGAGCCAGCACGTGACAAGGCTGCCAGTGAAATGATCTTCAGGCTAGACCAGAAAAAAAGATTTCAGGAAAGAAGTTGAAATGCAGATGCCAGGGCCATCCTGATGGATCCTAGCTCAGACAAATGGTTTTCAATTGAAAGAAAAGCATGATGGTTCTTCCTGGGGCACAGACCGTGTCCGGTGTACTCCAAGCCAAGGTCTTGATAAAGAGCAAAAACTATGCCAAGGCAGAGTCCTTATTCCCAGGAGGTCAGACAGTGCAGGACACTGACCCTCCTGCAGGGTCTTCCCCAGAACAAGATTTCCTGTTGGATTCAGGGACAGATCCAAGCTGGTGTTCACTTTTCCTTGAAAGTAGTGAGCTGCCTACAGCATCTCTTTGTCCACCCATAGATGTGTAATTGCTGTCGCAACCTGGGCTGGTCACAGCTGGCTCCCCTTCTGTCTCCACGGAGGGGCACGTGCCTCAAAGCTGTCCTCTTTGGCGAGGGGGTGAATCTTCCTGGGTGGCTACGATGAGTAGTGGTATCCAGACTGCAAAGATAATGCAGGAGAGAGCTGCACCCTGAATGCAAAGCTGTGCTGTGCCCGTTGGATCTGCACAGAGAAGAACCACCACCATGGCTGGCTCTGCGCTCACTACTGAAAGGCAACCACAGAGCAAACGGCAGCAGCAACAAAACATCAGCCCTTCCTCTTCGTGCAGGAGAATGGGAAGGATCAGAAAAGTGAGTGTGAGCAGGTATTTACTCTTTTAATTAATTCTCAGCAAACTGTATTGAAATTGTGCCTCAGAGTGTTTATCATTAAGACAATTATTTTAGGCTGACCTACTTTTCTCTGTCTCTTTAATAACATGGGCCACATCATTAGATTTGTACATGGGCAACAGAGAAAACAAGCTAATTGGCAGCAGCCTCTTTAAGAAATAAAGCAGCCTAATCGTTTGCCTCCTCACGTTCTTCCATTACAACTGAGGAACTGCAGAAGATGTTCCCTGATTAGTCTGCTGAATTATGAATTAGGCTTCTGGTCCCAGCACAGCTGTTTTCTCCATGTCATTCCTAGCACTTTATTTCCCCATCTGCTTATAAAACCAGGAGCTTGATCCTGCAATAAACACTTCAAATGCTTTTTTTAGAGGCTAATTAATTGTGTTGCATTTCTTGAACACATATAGATACCCTGGCTTGCATCCAATTAACAATGCTAATTTCTCTCCTGCTCTGTGCCCGAACAATCCCTCCTACAGATGAGTTGGAAAATAAAGAGGACTACATCAAACGATTTTTGTGTTTCGGGTTCTCACCATTTTGATCGTTTCTGTGCACAAGGCAGAAAGGGTGTCATCAGAGGAGTTGCATTTGCAAGCAAAGTTTACTGCTCCCAAATCTACTTGGATTGATCCCTCCTTCCAGGATCCAAAACAGCAGAGCGACATTTGCCACTGGCTGACACCTAATGTTTGGTCCTAATCTCCAGTTGCTGCCTTGGCCGCGGGTCCATGTGAGCTGGAAGGGTGCTGCCTGGCACCTGCGAGCTGGATGTACAGCTTCAGATGACATGGTGCTAATGGGGTACGCTGAGGCCTGACTGAGTGATGAGCAAGGCTGCACAAAAGTAACAGCTAAATAAGAGGCTAGTTTAAATTAATGAGCCCTTTAAAGTATACAAGCCACTACAGACCGCAGTAATTAGATGACAAATTGTATTTTATCGTCCACACCAAGCTCACCATGAATCAGCTCCGCCTGTGTGCTTGGGTTGATACACAAGGACATTGCATGTGGCACCCTGAGCAAGCCAGACCAGCTTGTGATTTGGATGCCAGCAGTGTATTGTATGTGCAAGCAGAAATGTTGGCTTTCCAAGCTTGCTAATAGCTCATAGTAGCCTTGGGGACCCATGCAAGCCAACTGGCTGGATTTGGACTTGCCTCTGCAGGAGGAAACTGGTGGGTGAGGGAAAGTAAGCACAAAGAGCATGGCTCTGCCTCTCTCTGACCGGCTGTAGTCCCTTTTTTGCTCCTAAAAAGGGGGCAAATCCATCCCCCTAAGCCATTATACAAGCACACCTTCCTCAGTTTTAATGCCTTGGCTTTTGCATGTTTGGAAGATGCCAAACATTTTGGCTGGAGGTTGAGCTGCTATTGTGGGTCCAGCAAGTTTGCAGCTTTTGGTGGGAGGAACAAAACCAAGATAAGTGTCTGGGGGATGGTAGGAAAGAGGCAGGCAGGGCAGGAGTCACCAGCCCCAGCTTCATACATCCCAGTGGAGGTGTGTAGCCTATGGTCTCCTCACAGTCAGCAGAGAGAGAGAGGTCCTGAGAGGCATTGGTCTAAGCCATATTAAATGTTTCTTTTAGGATGGACTGAATAATATCCTAACTGTGTTGGTTCTCAAGTGGCAATGAGGAACTTGGAATGAGCAGCTCAGAATGGAGATGTATAAAAACAGGTGAGATGAGCTCTGCTCCTTCTACTTGACCCATTACTTGACATAAAGTTGTTTTATTTTTCCTTAGCCTGTCCACTTTTTCTTTCTTTCTCTTTCCTTCCTGCTTTTTTGAAGAGGACCACTCAAAAAAAGAAAAGCTCAGCTCCATTTTTTTTTTTTTCACCATTAGGACAGCTAAGATTTGGAAGAGTTTGCCCAGAGAGGATCTGCATTCTCCACCCTTGCAGGTTTTTAAGACAAGATTAGACAAAGCTCTAAGTCATCTCATCTCATCCCAGGTCATCTCATCTCATCTCATCTCACCCCATAGTTGACCATGCTTCGGGCAAGAGGTTGGACTAGAAACCTCCTGAGGTCCTTTCCAACCTGAATTATTTGATGACTTTTTCAGCTTCCAGAAAGTTTCCTAATTTATTTCCAGCTGAAGCCACTGACATTTGTGACTGACCTTACTCCCTCTGAGGTCATGAATTTGGGAGAGTTTACTAATTAATGAATATTTGATTTGACCCAGTCTAGCTAGTCCCTGGTCTGGGGGAAGACCTGCAGCCCTGCAAACAGGGTGTTTGTTGTGAACCTACAAGGGCCGTTGATCTGGACATCAGCCTTCTTCAATGTCCATCTTGCTCATGGTTGAACCTGTCACCTTCTTGGGCCACTGTATTCCACGTGTGGTGGTGCTGAGTTCACATAAGCAAAGGGAACTTGCCCAGCCTGAAAAGAAGAGAGGCAGACTGGGGTTTTTGGCTGCTGACTGGAATTATTTCTACCTGTTTGGTTGCTATGCTGCTGCAGGTTTCTTATTTTTGTTGCTGAATTCTGGTGTTTGTTTTTTTGCTAGCATTAAAGCATTCTGCGCTGGTCTCCTCGGAGGTTGGTAGTTTTCTTTAATATATGTTTTCTAATGATCTACATGTAACTCAATCAATCAGTTAAGCTCAAGGATGAATGCAAAGTCCTGGCTAACATCAGTCTTAGCTCCATTTATGCTCTTTAGCTAAGGCTACAAAGCCTCAGATTTATGGTTTTAGATTTGTAAATACTTCTTCTAAACCCAATAAATGAAACTAGCCCCTGGTGTATCTTTGGCGTTCAAGACTGAACAAGCCCAATTAGCCTGTGAAGGGCTGTTCCCTGCAGAATGATTTCACAGTTTGGGCCAGTCCATTGTGAAAATCATTTATGGCTATACCTTATCACTGATGGTTTCTCGTTCAACACAAGAAGGTCCAAAGGTGACTTGGTTTCTTGCCAGAGCTTCTTTGTTGATTAACTCCCGTTCTCTCTTTCATCACCCTACTTCAACTCTGTTTTTCAGGGGAAGGTGAAGAACAAATGCAATTTTTAAGGAAGATGTATACTTTTTTTTTGCTGTTTTTTTTTGGGTGTTTGTCTGTGTGCTATCTTCTCATGCTTGCTTTGTGTTTGTTTGACATTCTGGGTGAGTCTGTACACACCCAGAACAGTACATGAGTGACAACAACCCTCTGCACTAGCACTGGGTCCCAGTATTAACAAATGATGGTATCTGCAGGGGATTTATACACCGCGTCCTCCCTCCTGCTGTACTGTGTGACTGTGGACCTTGCAAATACATTAGGCCAGATAAAGCCCAACCTGCAGAGGAAATATATTTATTTTGTGTTGGGCTTTGCAGTATGGAGGGAAGCCGTGGCTCCCTGTCATCTCCGGAGTCCACAGATAAGAGCTGGCAGATGACAAACCGGTGACACAGCATCCCACACAGATTCTTCTACAGGTGAGAATTGCTTTGTCAACAACTGTGAAAAGTATCCTTTATTTGAGAGCTCAAACATGAAACTGGGCAGGAAAAAACCCTCAATTTACTACTGCAATGGGCTGAGGCTGCTCTTGTGGCTGTAGGAATTTAAATTTCAAGCTGCAGGTAAATGTCAGCACAACTTTTCCTCCAGAGCTATCAATGGAGTTTCTTCTGGAGCACTGCCAGGGACTGATCTCTTGTTAAGCTGTATATAGTAACAGAAAACCTTCCCAGTCAGATGGTGGAGGACAGCACCACGTAAAGCTCTGTGTGAGAGCTGATCTGGAACTATCACACATGCCGGTACATGTTACCAATGCACAGTGGAAGTACCACCCCTGTGGAGGCAGCTCTCTCCAAGACAGCGATGAGCAGCCCTCTCTCATGGCCAAAGGATGCTTCCCACCTCGGTAATCATTCAGATCTGTATGCAGAAGTGAGTCACCATGTCCCAGTGTTTCCCCTGGACAGAATGAGGTTGTTTGGCCCTTGCCATTTTGTCAGGGACTGCAGGGTAACAAAACAACTGGGCTTTCCTACTTAGAAACTCCAGCAACTAAATCAACTTGGTGATAAGAAACATTCCTATAAAAAACATTCCTAAAAAAAAAAAAACCTGAAGAGTTAAACAAGGCAAAAAAAGCAATAAACCACGCAGTCCTCTGTGCTGTTCTTGGCTTGCTGTGGCATGTACCTGCTCTTTCTGTTTTTCATTTTTGGGGTGGCACCGATTGAGCAGCCAGCTCCAGACAGTAGGAATGGCACCTCTGGCTGCTCAAGTTAACCCTCCAGTGTTTCATCCTCCAGACTGGCATTCATGGCACATAAGACCATACCAACGTCTTTACCACTGAAGAAAACTTGGTCGTGGAGGTAATTTTCATGCCTAGTGTTTCCTGGCTGCTTTTGCCCAGTCCTGCTCCAGCAGAGGTCTGGGTATCCCTTGTGCTGGGCACACCAGACCCAGACATTTCCAAAGGCAATGCATAAACCAGGCTCTCTCCAATGTAAGCTGTCCCCTAGCTGACGTGCATGGGGGTGTGGGCCACTCTGCATGCCCCCTCCTGCCCTCTCCAACAGAAAAATACTTTCCCCCAGGAGCAACTGCCTCTCCTCCACTAGGTGCTTTGGGGACCTGTGGGCTGTGCTTCTCCACATCTGAAGAAGGGAAAAACAGCTCTGCACTCTTGGTGTTGCAGGTTATAGGGTTGCACAATGACTCTGTGGTCAGACCACTTAGAGATGTCTGCTGGGAGACCTCCTGATAGGGCTCCTTCCTTGCAGTTCCTTAGCCTTAGGCTGTCACATTTCTTGAAGGCAGGAACGTACCCCTGACTTATCTTCATGAAGCCCCTCCTACTTCAGCTGTATTTTAAAAGTAAAAGCAACAGCTGCATTTTTTTAAGAACCTGAACCGGTAGATAGACTGGGACACATGAGAAGGAGCAGCTAGTTCTGGTGTAACGACGTGACCAAGGTCTAGAGAGGTGAGAAGGATGTCACTAGCTTCTTTGAGGTGCCCCCATCAACCTGGGTCCCAGCTGCCCAATCTGGAAGCCAGGCTGGTGGGGCTGAACACTGAAAACTGCAGCAGCACTTCCAGGGTTAAACAGAATTTGAAAAAGGAAATTGAATATCACAATTTCAGATATGGGCTTCTAAATCTAACTAGATCCTATTTTAAGTGCCCCTCTCAGTTTTAGCCATAAAATTTTGTTCAGACTGGGAGTCCATGGCCAGGAAATGCATGTGAATACAAAACCTGCAATTATTTAGCTAAAATCTCAATCTCTCTGCTGTATGCCCTTAGACCAGCAGAGTTTGTGACTGATCATCTGCTTTTGCATGACAGCTCTGTCCTTCTCCTGTTGAGCATTTGTGTTGCTGAATGAAGTGTACTTAGCCTGGGCTGAGAACAGGGTGGCTTAGAGCCACATGAGACCCTGTGAGGTGCTCCAGGCACAGATGGTTTTGTGGAATTAGTAAGGTGCGAACAACAAAAATAGCCCGTGATATTTTGACAATGGCAACTTTCTGTTGGTTGCCAAACCACTCATCTCTTCTGTTGAGTCAGTCACAAATTGTGTTTGTGTTGCTCCCTGCAGTGCTCTCTGACTAAATCTGCAATAAAACCTGAGGAAGTGATCAGTGGCAACTGCATGGAACAAACGTCAGTTGGACCCAGCAGATCATACGTCTTCTTGTCTCCTCTGGAAAGGAATGATCTCAGTTGGACAGCACTTATGGACACACACAGGCTTGCTGGTGTCAGACGGTGTCAGGAGTCTCTTGGCCAAAATGCTGAGAAATGGTCAGGGTGTTTAAGAGGAGAGTAAGACGTCCAAGCACTTGAAGCTGTGTGAAACGGAGTGTCCAAAGGCCATTGCAACCTGCTGGTATACTGGAGCCAAGGACATGGTGTCCTAGTGACACGCAAAGACAAGTATTTATTAGCTCATTATATCACTTCCCAAGTGCTAAGGATTTGCAATCAGAAGTAACTTTGTGCAGACTTCATGGAAGATCAAGGATTACGTACCATGCTGGAGTTCATTAGGTGCACCACAACTACCCTAGAGACCTCAGCCTTTTATTTCCTCCTCCTTTCTGTCTGATCCCTGTGATTTCTGTGTCAGGATGTCACCCATTCCCCTTCAAAGTGGACTACGGACACTGTGCTTTCAGTATCTTTGCAAAGACATCTCCCTTAGCTGATGGACACCCAACATTATGGTGCTGTTCTGCCCTGAGCCTCTGAGTGAGACTTTCCTCAGTTTGCTTTCCTTGGATCCAATGTCTTCCAGTGCTGAATGTCTTCACTTGGCAGGCTTTGGCATCATTACATCACCTAGTGCACAGCATTCTTGCAGAGCCAGGGCCAGATCCTCAGCCTGGGAGGATGGAAGAATGATCTGATACAAGTGCTGGTCCAGACACAGGAGAGAAGTTGGTGATGGGAACCCGTAAACAGCTGTGAAAAAAGGGATTACCAATTTGTTTGACTAAGAACTGAAAAAAAAAAAGCTTTCAGCTTTTATCTTGAGTAGCATTGGCACCTGTGGTTGGTCAGACAGCCAAGGCAATGGGCACATGTGGTGGGGAAGACGATGACCTATGTATGACTGTGTCAGAAAGAGACAGGAGTGGACAACCCACTACTGCCATGAATGAATGAATGAATGCCTGAAAGCAGAAGCATCCTCCATTGACGCTGCAGAGAACATATACGTGAGGCAGGAGCTTCCTGAATGCTCCAGTAGCTAGAAACCTGCGGCAGAGCAGTTCAAAGGCTCTGGGTTCCCTAAAAGCTCTACACACCTCCTCCTCACTGCAGGGTCCTGCTGCTCCGCAGACAGGAGAGCCCATCTCCTGGGGAGCAGAAGAAGGCTGCAAGAGGTCATCAGCTCTCAGGCCGTAGCACAATGTGCTGATACTGGCAACTAGTTTTCCAGCATGGCTTATTTGTGTCCAGAGAGAGAAACTGCAGCTGGGACTGCTCTAACGTGTTTGAGATGAGTGTGAAGATGCCTCTAGCCTCTACCCTATCCTACAGGACTCTATAGGGACTCGTGGGAGTTACAATTTCTCTCCTTGGTTTTTTTTTTTTTTTTTTTTTGTTCTTTGACAGGCCTCCTACCTCCAGAGTGAGCTACATGGATCATTAATTGTGCAGTTTCCATTCCATGAGGGTGAAGTCCACGTCCTCAGAAAATGGACAGACCTGGGATATTTTGCTGAAGAGACCTTTAACGGTAAAACAGTTACTGATCGATCAGCAGTAAGAGGTTTCCCAACCACATTCCCATCCCATAATACACAGATCAGAGTGAGAGGGATCTCATGAACACCCATCGTTCATCACAATAACCCTAACAAAATAATTTGCCAGAAGTAATGGGATGAAAATGAGAGAAAGGATGGTTAAGCTAAATGTTAGGGAAACTCTCCCTGGAGATCAATTTTGCAGGGGAAGAAGTTCTGGGAGGGAGACGATTGAAACTTCAGTTCTTCAGACATGATCTTGGAAAATAATAGAGTTTTTATGCTAGTGAACAAGCTCAAAAATCTGGTGAAGTTTGTTTTGGAAGGAATTTTGGTCGTTTTTTTTGAAAGCACAGGATTTGAAAAAAAAAAGTACAACTTGTTATGGGTCAGTCTGGAGTGTTTCTGTTGAGAGGCAGATAAATACTGTGCTGTATTTTTGGGCTATTTGCCTGATTTACCTAAGCCTTGATCTTTTGATGCTGGCCACTTTTGAATTGAAAAGATGTGATTTAATTTAAAAAAGAAAATTAAACTCTTCCTGCATTTCCATAGCACAGCATTATTGTTTTGAAAGTGTCTAGATGTAACACTTGTGCATTTTCAATTTCCTCCATTTCTTTATGTCCAGAACATTATCTGAATTTTCTGAACAAGAAAAAAGGTAGTCGCATTCACTCTGAATCTCATTTTTGGAACAGTTTGCTTATTAGTTGCACCCTTTTTTTTGGTCTTGTTTTACTTGAGATGCTTTAAACGAGCCTAGATGTAGCTGAGCAGGACACCGGTGCAGAGAAGCTAACAGAAAGCTCCAGACTGCCAAAGAAAAAAGGAAGACAGAATCAAAAAACCGAGCTGGGATTTTCCTTCCTCTCATTGTATGACCTGCTGAGCACATGTCATAAACCGGAGCAGCACGAAATGAGTCAGCCGTCAGCAGCAGGCACAATTAGAAATGTTTTACAGTCCACTGGCACCAACACGCCAGCCTCAGTGGGAACAATTCCTTTTCTCACAGTGTCTCTTTGATGATCCAATGTCAATCAAATGACAGTAAAATTTTTCCCACCTACCTTCAGCTGCATCAAAACTCAGTGTCCAATCTATGTAACTAATAATTGATAATGAAAGATTCACACCCCTGACAGGTCATTGATCCCCCCTGCACTGGCTACCCAGGATAGCCTGTGATGAACTGTCTCCTACCAGCCTGCCTGTCTTAAAGCAAACATCTCGACTTAGCTGCAGAAAGTTGGAAGCACTCAGCCCCCTGCAACCACAGCAACAGACATATGCTGATTACTTTTCTTGAAATATATATTTTTCATAAATTTAATTTTCAGTGTTTGCAGCTTGGGCTCTTTCCCAAATAAAGCAGCCAGTGATTGAGCCTGGGCTTATTGCTTCCACAATCCAAATTACAGCTATTATCGCCATCTACAACCTGCAATTATCCTCAGCTTGCATATTTCATTTCTTTATCAAAACATACTTTGCGCTGATGAAAGGTGATAGACTGGCAGCCTTAGAAAGCGACATCTTCTCTCCGAACAGCAGATGCGAAGTGAGAGAGCAGAAACACAGCCTCCGCTCCAGCCCCCTCTCTCACTTCTCAAGATGCAGCTGCAAGCTTGCTCGCCAGCATTCAGGAACATGGGGAGCATCATCTTGGTGAGAGGTGTCCTCAGTGGTGCACCTCAGCTGTTCCTCCAAGGATCTGCTCTCCTTCGTTTCTTCTGCCTTATTCCGCCCTCCCGCAGGCTGGGCTGGAGCAAACCTCCATTTCATGCCCACGGTCCTCCTGTTTTATCCACCCAGGCGTTTTTTCCTCTACCACAATTTCTCCTCCCCTAAAGACAAGCTCTCCAAACTGCCCACCTTGAAACTTCTGCCATGCTAAGGCTATCTAGCTGGAGTTCCTGGTAGTTGCCTTTTTTCCATGCAGTAATTGCATCCAAACAACGTTTCCCCAGGCTGAGAGCAGCCCAGTCACAGTTTCTATGACCTAGCATTAACTGGACTGTCCAGACACAGAAATCCCATCTGCACCCACTGCATGCAGCCATTCCAATCACGGAGCACGCAAGCCTGCGCTCCCACACCTTCCAGAAGCACTGGATGTACTATTTGTGAATTTAGGTTTTTTTGATGTGAGAAGTGAGACTTTTCCCACAACAGCTGGCTTTCTGAGTCTGCACTGAGACATGGATGTGCATGTGCTTCTGGCCAGAAAATAGGAGGTAGAAACTGGTCTGAGAATAATAATATGGTATTTCTAAATGGCTTGCTGCAAAGCTCCCATATGCGCAGAGCAAAACGTGCCCCCGGTCAACTATGGTGAGACAGAGGTCTGAAATGCAAGAAAATCTCCATTTTAGCAGGAAGGGAAATGGATGGCTGCATCCCTTAGGATTAATTCTGGAAAAAATCACTCCATGAGGTTTGGTATTTGTTACTGCTCTGCCCCCACCTTTTTCTGTGAAGCAGGCTTTCTGGATGAAACCATACCATATCCCCTTGGAGCCCAGCATCCTTCCCTGAACCTGGCATATATAAACTTTTCCAAGGGCCTTAATTAGATTAAAGGCAACAATTAAATAGTGAAACGTCAGTGTGACCAAACTGGGCATTGCTCAGGTGGAGAAGGGGATTAACCTGGGACAGATGCTGCCGTGCAAAGACATCAAAGCCGTGCTGAGTAAGTGCTGGTGTAGGCAGAGCTCCTGACACGCAGTCACTCTCCCGCTTCTGGGCCACTTGTGTGGACATACCTGGTGTGTGAATCCCCTGACTGCTCATCTTTCTGTGGTTTCTTGGCAGTTGTGCTATGGGTTGAGCTGTCACACCCTTGCTTTATTTGGGATGGAGGTAGGAGGACAAGGAGACCACAGGTCTTGGAGGAGGAAGGCTGCTGGGACAAGTAACACCCGGCAGATGCTTCTGTCGCTCTGTAACATGGTCCCGCAGAGGGAAAGGAGGAACACTTCTTTCTCACTTTGGAGAACGTTAGTATTTTCACCAGCTGCCGTCGCCTGCTGTTCGTATGCATGTAGAGGCAGCACTGTAATCCCAGAGACCTCCGTGTAGGTGTACTTGCTGCCTCAGACACTTTGAGAATCTTTTTGCCTGGAGATTTTGATAGACACATGAAACGTAGGTGTGAAATCCAAATCTGCATCCCTACTGATACCAAAAATCTTAACAGTTTCCTGATCCTTCTCAGCTGCCTGAAATGTGCTGCGTTTGTTTGTTTGTTTTCTACTTCAAAGTTCTCTATTTGCTCAATCTTCCCTTTCATTTCCCTTGAAGGGTGACCCAACTGGAGACAGTTCTTCAGTGCAGGGCACCTTCCCAACTGACAGAATGGTCCTTTTGCAGAAAAACCACCAAGATTTAGTGGTCCAAAAGCTGGAGTGTAACTCCAGTTAGTTCAGTCCCAGTGGGGTGGGAGTGTCCTGGCCCCATGTCCTGAGATACTTTAGATAGTAAAGTGACCATTGCTAGTACAAAAGTGCCTTCCCGCAGTCAGGATGTGATGTGCCCCAAGCCTTCAGCTATGTAAGCAAACTCAGTTTCATCCCACAGTCTAAATTCTGAGTTATTTTTTGGGGGCCAGGTTTCACAAAATAGGAGGAAAGTCCCTACTCCCTCTCTCCCAGCTACCTTTTCCCAAGTAGGCACTTGAGAAGCGGTGAGAGCCTTCTGTGGGAATGAGGAGATATCCAGAAGCAGAAGAGCAAATAAATACCTGGCTTTCTTGCAGCCTGGGTGAGTGTTTCTGATTTAAGATAAAAGGCTGATTAGTGTTAGCACTTGCTGTTATGTTTCTATTTTCAAATGCCTTTCCCTGCTCTCCCCCACATCCATTTCTTTTAAGGAAGTTCAAAAAGGACTTTGTTTGCAGATAATACATCTCATCTGCCTTACGATGAAACAAGAGATATACATGAGTCCTGTCTTTGAACCGATGAAACAGCTCTGCCTTTCTTGACAGCACCGTTAGTGGTATCTGCTACCACCAGGGCTGAATTAAAACTTTAATATTAACAATTTTGGGCTCTGGGCAAGTTTCTAAATAGAAATGGCAAAGTGACCTGACAGACTGTCTTCATGAGGTTCAGTGACAACTCGGGTAAGTGAACTTCAGTGTTGGAATGAGCCAATCCAAAAAGCTTTGCTCTAATCTGCATTTCAAAGTAACTATTTTGTCAAACAGCCAGTGTGTTAAAAGTGAACAAACAAACAAATAGTTTCAAGAAGATAAAACACTTTCTCTCTTTCAATTAGCAGGTTAAATTGCTCTCTCCGATTGAAATCCACTTTCTGCTTAATTCAAAGTAGACCTCTAAATCACTGGGGTTTCTCTGCCTGCAGGTGGATTTTGGTACAATAGCCTGATTGTTCCACTTAAGACAAAACACTTAATTTGGGGACCAGGATGACCCTGCGTCTCAGAGGGACATGGTAGCAGAGGAGACACCCGCTTTCCTTTCTTATTCCAGTGAGTAAGCCCCAAGTTTGATGCTGAATGTAATGGGCTGCTGAGTGTAAAAAGATGCTATAACTTTAGTTTCCAAGCTGCACGTGCATTTTACTCAAAATGGCCTGAACTGGAATAAAACTTTTTTGTTTTTAATCACTGAAGTGGAATTGTTTCATTTTTCTTTTTGGCAAGGAAACGTGAAAAAAATCTGCTTTAGTTTGGATCAAATTGATTTTTTTTTCACTTTTTAACTTGGTAGTTGAACTGAAAAATCAATTATTCACCCAGCTTTACTCCCAACACATGTCCAGGAGCAGAAACTGTTGTTTTTATTCAATAGCAGGTGCTCAGCAATTTGAGCAAATGAATGCTGGGGTAACAGGCTGCCCCTTTGCCTTACCCGGCTCTTGATGTCTCACCTCTGAAACCCAACCAGGGCTGCAGGGAGAGACTCCAAAGTATTTCATCTTCTTGATGTTGTGTCATAGCTGTGCTTACGGAGCCAATTCTGCTAGCAATACGAAACGAGGTCTTGGTTTTGATCCTGATGGCTGCTGTTGTTGGTTCTACTCTATGTTTTAACATTAACATAAGTTTCTTTGGACAAGATAATGAGGTCCCTTTGAGAAGCACTCAGATCATTCTTGCCTCATAATCGCATATAATAACGGTCTCCAAAGGAAGGAGATTGTCACTAAATATGAAGCGCTAATGACTGTAATGCTGTGTCATAATAAGAAACCGAACAGAAAAACAACTTCACGAATGGCACATTTCCAAATAAACAGCTCCACTGGAAAAAAAAATAAAAAATCTCCTTTTTGCATGTTTCAGGCATTCCTAATTCTGCTGTCTCTTTGTACCATCAGTGGTGGAAATATCCAGGCACTTGTTTCACAAGTCATGATGTCATTTGTCTGTCCAGGAGGTGAATATCTCTTTTTAAAACTCTTCCTGTGTCATGCCATTGCCATGGTTGTGAGTTTTGCTACAGGACACTGGACCACTGGAGGACAGCAACAGTGGAGAACTCTGTCAAAGAGCATAATTCTCACCCATTTCTTCTTTTCTCTTGAGGGGATATAATAAGTGCAGAGGGTCCAGAGGAGATAAGATCTTGACCAAATTCCATGGGAGCTCCTGGTCCCCTTCTATGTTGGTGATAGATGGCTTGAGTCTCCTCCACACTATGTCCTTCCCAGTTGGATGGATGGCACATGAGACAGAAGACGACTATGCCTCAGTCCCCTTCCCTCCATCTGGTGATGGTCTCTGAATTCATTCAGGTCTCTGAATCTTGGTCAAAGTCTGCCTCTAGTGCTCAATGCCCAGGTAAATCCTCAGAGCCCCTGCACCCGAGGGGAGGGCTGGTGTCATTCCTCTGTCCAGGAGGTTAGCCTGTGTGGGCCGGTCCAGCAGGTCCTGCAGACTTCGGGGTGACTCTCCTACAGGGACATCACTGATGACCACTCTCAGTTAAGAAGGGGAGTTAGTCCTGAGCATCGGTGGCTAGGGCAGCTCTGTCTTATGCTGGCCAGTGAAGGAGGGCTCTCCCCTTCTGCCATCCCACCATCCTCACACTCTGAAGCAAGGAACCTGCCTGAGCCACCCAACCACAGCCAGCACCACAACCCCATGTGTGCGCTCCTACCTTCTCCACTCCCATCCCAGCTCTCAGCATTGACTGGTGGCGTTGAGTTACGGTGGTGGCCAGTTCATGCAAGAACTGCCCACCCCAGATTTGGATGCAATCTCTCTCTCAACGTTTTTGCTGTGCAAAGCGTCTAGTGAGGAGCTGAGAGCAGATCCATCATATGGCAATGGCAGGAATTGCTGGCAGCCAGGTCTAAGGAGAACATAAAGCATCCTAGCTGCAGAATGCAATTCCTGCCTCCTCCTTCCACCTCCTTTAACCCTGTCCCTGCTTGATGCTTCCTGGGCTTTAAGCAAAATGAAAAGTCCGGCTCATAAAACAGACTGAAAGAAAGAAAAACTGACAGCAAAATAATAAAAATATCAAGAGGTGAGAGCAGGCATGTGCCAGCAAAGTAAGCACTGTCGAGCACACTACAGTCAGGGTGAGAGTCTGTGGGCTCTTGTAGGGTATTAAAACTGTCGGTCTTCGCAATGGATGCCCGGAGTTCCTGTCTCGGTGGGTCCCCAGTCAATGACGGAGGGCTTGAGGGCTCCTTTTTCCATTTTCTTCTAACAGCTGCCGGAGGTGGCTGTGCAGGTGATAAATCCTGCCTGTGCTGCTGCAGCGCTGGCAGGACAGAGAATCACCGTGTGGCTCAGGTGGCTGAGCGTGGGCAGACACACTAACTGGGATGGGGACGGTGAGGCACTGGGGACAGCAGAGGGGAGCTCTCACCTCTTATTGCATCTTGTTGGGCTTTTAGATGATGCCTCAAGACCCCATACAGGATTCAAAACCCTTGGCAGGAGTAGTAAATCTGTGCTCAGTGCCACAGCCTCCTCTGCCTCCTCCTGTGGCTGCAAGTCCTCCTGCACATCTGCTGACTGTCACAGGAGCAGGAGTCCAGCAAAGGGCCAAGAGGACTATTATGGGCTGGCAGCATCTCTCATACAAAGTGAGAGCTGGGGCCATTCAGCCTGGAGAACAGAAGGCTCAGGGGGATCTTATCAATGTGAGAAGAAGATGTAGCCAGGCTCTTAGCAGTGCCCAGTGGCAGGAGCAGAGGCAATGGCCAAAAACCGAAATACAGGAAATTCCTCTTACACCCAAGAAAAATATTTTTGTTTTAGGGTGGTCAAGCCTTGGAAGAGGTTGTCCGGAGATGCTGTGAAGTCTCCAACCTTGGAGATAATCAAAACCCTACTGGATGCAGTCCTGGACAATCTGCTCTAGGTGACCCTCCTTGAGCAGGAGAGGTCATCTCCAGAGATGCCTTCAACTTCAGCAGTGCTGTGGTTCTATGAAGATGAGGAACAACCAACAGTAAATGAGGAACTAATGTTCTATGTTGAGTGACATTTTGCAAAACACTCTTTACCTTATTCATTTGTTTATTTTTCTTTCCACTAGATGTTACTGCTTCTCTCATAAATAATTCAGATTTTGTAAACTATAGTATATTATTTAAAATTGTGTGTATTAATCACCTTTAGTGCATTCTGGAGCCTCTATGTTACTTTTAATGAATTTGTAAAACACACTTTACATGTATGAACAGGATTAACTTTAATTCGCAGGCCAGCCTGAACAGAATCAATATTTCATAGATTTCTGCAGCCTATTCATATTCAGTTATTTAAGGAAAATTTTTTTCCCCGTTGGTATCTGGACAACACATGTCCCTGGCGGTGTAAGAATTTGAAATAACTATTTGAGGCTTGAATTTCAGACACATAGCTCCTGAACCATTGACACACAAATACTGTACTGACTCTTTCTGCACACAATAGTCCTTATACAAGCAAGAACAACTTAAAGCCCCCCAAACACCTCCTAATAAAAAAAACAAACAAACAAAAACCCCAGATATAATGGAATGAAACTTCTTTGCTTCTTTCCTACTTTGCCAGCATCTGTCTTTTTAACAGGAGCCATATTTGTGGCCAAATAATCTGTCACCAGTTTTGTTTTCTTTTTCTTAGCTCACACTTCAATGTCTGCAATGCCTCATAAACAGAACACGACATGAGAATGTTTTAATTAGCTGTGTCATAAAAAGAAAATATTTTGGTGTCTTGGGAAATAAATAAATAAATATGCACATACTGCTATATCAAAAAGAGGGTCTCTGCATAACCAGCTTTATTACTGTTTACTAACATAAAAAATTCAATATGGAAAGTCCTCCCTCAATGTGCAGAAGTAACCTCTAATGACTGGAAAGCACTTAATGATCCTTTTAGTTGCGCATATATATAAATAAAAAGGCTTCTGAGGATACACCTCAATATTTCCACATGCTCAATGTTGCCAAAATGAAATATCTCTGTTGTGCTGGAACACCTTTCATAAGTTAAGAAGAGTGATGGAAATTGTTTATTGATGATTCTGAAGATAAAATTATGATAAATCTATGGCATACTCTTGTTATTTTTTGCTGTATATAAACTGGCAGTTAGCGGAGGGCACATATTCATTCTCATTTCCTGTTAATGTGGAGTCAATGGTATCTACCAAAATTAATATTAGCATCGAATCTACAAATGATGATAAACAGTCAAAAGCTCAAAATGTTTTCTTTTTTATATTCTGAAATAAGCACTCTCACCTTTCTTATCCAGAAAATAATCAAGCAGATGATAACAACGTTGTACTGTATAACAACAGATTTTCTTATTTCCACAGCACAAAGCATCACCAGTAAAAGGAAGCCACGTCCATCCTTTATTAATAATTTTCCTCAGATGAAGGACAGCTAATACGTTGTTGGCAGTATACATACTTCTTTAGCCCTACCGAGATTTGCCATTTTACTGGCAAGTGAAGCCTGAGAAAGAAGTGTTTCATTTGTTTCCACAATCACAAAATCTATATTAATGATTACTGATAATGCTGTGATAGACTTTTGTTTCTGCAGCTGTTACCTTGTCTTTTCTATATTTTTCATTTTCTTCACACAAAAGTTTCAAGAGTCCTTCTCTTACAAGTTCCGTGATAATTGTATAAAAATAATTATATACAAAAATAATTTATAATTATACTCTTTAAAATTCTAATGCCATAATTTTAGCATTTACGCTTGTTCCATTTGCATACTGACTTCTATCTGATTGCTCACCCCAAGCTATTGAGATCCTGCTCCCATATAAACTGCAGCAAGGCTTATGGAAATTACTGGTACATTTAGTGATCAATGGGAGGACTTCTCAGTTGGGAAAACAGAAAGTTTCTTTCTTTTTAGGGGCATAGTTTGACTTGCTGCAGTCACTCACATGGTCACAATCCACGTGGGACACAGAAATTGCACGGTGACTGAGTCACAGCTCTTGGCCACCCTGCCTGCCCTCCAGCCCTGAGTGCACTGGGCCAGCGGACCACCGAGACCTGCCTCAGCCAGCCAGTAAATCATGTATTTATGGATTAAAAAAATCCTTATATTGAGAAAAGATGGACTACATAGTATTATCTCAGCTGTAGAGTATCTAAACACACATTTCAAAGAAGTCATTGTATCTCAGTGGAAATGGAAATAATTTCTGGAAATTGTGCTATAAGGAACGCAGCAGCCCCTTGGTTCTCAAGATGCTGTGTAGATGTCGTTTCTCAGTATTTGAGATTAAGTATGCTGAGCTCGATCCCAAAGTTTCGAGAAATGAGGTGGTTTCAAGGAAGACAGCTGCAGTCCAGCTCCAGAGCCCTCCTTGCCAGCCAGGGATGGAAATTTTTGAAGTGCCAGACTCTAACGTTCAGGTCCCGTTAGAGAAAGATGACCTTGTACAATGTCATAAAGCCCTGTCCTATGCATTAGACTCACTAAAACCTTGCAATAAAATGTCAGAGTGTCCAGGTAGGCTGAACATTTGCTGTTTTGTCTCGATGGATCTGTCCGGGAGACTTTTCTTGTACACTTTTCCCCTGCTTGAGTGACAAGTGTGGAAGCAAAGGCTGGAGATAATGATGTCTGACAGGCAAAGTCTCGAATACTACACCACATCTATGATTTTTTTAGTGCGAGTGCACAAGGCACACCATCTTCGGTAACACAAAAGGAGAATCTCCTTTTCCCCCTAACTCTGTCATTAGTTTCTGTTAAAAGACAAGGTTCCTCCAGGCTGAATTCCACCCTGAGAGCAAGGTTTAATCAGCGGTGGGACTGCTTACTCTCCAGACTCTGACTGATTTATACGGCCTTCCCATCACTCATGTAACAAATGAAATAAGGGTCATCTCTTGTAAGGAGGAATAAACAATCACCTCGAGGAACAAATCAAAACCACCAGGGGTTGGCTTTTAAAATAAGGGACAAGAAGCCAGCATAACTCTGGCTGTCGCTTGAATGGTACATGGTGGTTCCCATGAGAAGGACTGTCCTATGTGGATGTGTCTTCTGCTCCCTTCTCTCCCACTTGGGTCAGGCAGTTTTTGGACTACTGGTAACAGACATGGCTTCAGGGCTAACTTCCTCCCAGCCACCATATGGGCATTGCTGGAGTGTCCATAGGAGACCTGATCACCTGCAGTGTGGGTGCAAGGTGTCCTCAAGGACAGTCCAGCACAGACACATATCTGCAGCCTTCTTGCCAGCCCAACTCCTTCTGGTTCTTGCCTTCATGAGCACCAAAACTTGTGGTGTTACCTGGACTGATGCACAGCCCCAGAAAGTTTGAAAGAAGCAGCCTTGGCAGGCTTATTTCCAGCAAAGAAAAGCAGCAGGAGAAAGGTATGGCTGCAGCAGCCCAGCTCGACCACTCACCTAACTCGTGTGGGTGGTAGTATGTACAAAGGAGGAGTGGCAGGGTGCACTAGCTTGCAAGGCAAGCTGGGTACTTGTCTGGGCCACAAGTTTGTCATGAAATCTGTCTTGCTGGTCACTGATGCCACAGCAGATGACACTGAGCCAAAGGTGGTTCAAGTAGCCAACCCATGTTGGAGCCACAGACGTAAATGCCAGCCGCCACCAGGTGAACCACCCACTTAGTGCAGAATCCAGCTCATGACCCCAACCTGACATATGTCTGTGTCATGCACAACGAGAAAAAAGCAGGAAAGAAATCAGCTTCCTCCTGTCAGGACAAAAGCTGAGACATGAAAGCCAGCGATCTCATTTGGCTTTGGTGTTTTCAAATGAATTTCTTATTGTCCGATTCCTACTGGAAAGTATGATTCCAGGAGCTGCTGTGTCCCACATAGAATCATAGAATCACAGAACGGTTTGGGTTGGAAAAGACCTTAAAGATCATCGAGTTCCAACCCCCATGCCATGGGCAGGGACACCTCCCACCAGCCCAGGTTGCCCAAAGCCTCATCCAGCCTGGCCTTGAACCCCTCCCGGGATGGGGCACCCACAGCTGCTCTGGGCACCCTGGGCCACTGCCTCAACACCCGCACAGGGAAACATTTCTTCCCCAGATCTCATCTCCATCTCCCCTCTTTCAGCTTAAACCCGTTCCCCCTCGCCCTGTCCCTGCACCCCCTGATCCAGAGCCCCCCCATCTCTCCTGTAGCCCCCTTTCAGCACTGGAAGGTGCTGGAAGGTCTCCCCGGAGCCTTCTCTTCTCCAGGCTGCACACCCCCAACTCTCTCAGCCTGTCCTCGCACGGGAGCTGCTCCAGCCTCGGCCCATCTCCGTGGCTCCTCTGGCCCCGCTCCAGCAGGTCCACGTCCTTACCCTGGGGACCCCAGAGCTGAACATGTTGCCACAGTGAGCTCCTATAGCCTATAGTGTGTTGTGACTAAACAAAACATATTTGTCTTTTTTTCATTTCTCAGTGCAATCACTTCTTCCTCTGGCTCCTTTGTGCTAGGAGAGGGGATGACTATGATGATCCATTTCATCTTCTCCAGAGCATTCGTTGCTCTGCATCCTGGTACATGTCTACAGCAGTCTCCTCTTCAAACTGCACTGCCCCACTCCTCCCCTGCTTGTCACCTTCCTAATGAGCTTGGTTGCTTTCTCTGGACTTTTCTCCTGCTGTCTTATCCGTGAACCTGGAATTGGGTAGCCTCTGGACTCTTGTGGCCAGTTTGGGGACCATGACAATGGCTCACAGATGGCCCAGAAACCCTGGACGGCACAGAAGGAAGATACGGAAGGGAGAACAAATGTGTCTGGGTTCACAGAGGGGCTGTGAATTATGCTCAACATGCAATAAGTGTAGCAGCTTATCAGAAAGGTCCAACTCATTTTCCTAACAGCCTTTCTCCTTGCCTCGCCAGAACAGATTCCACGTTTCCATCACGGCTCTGTTTATGCTGGGTTATGTTCCAGGCAATAAATCAAACCCTTCCCTGTCCACCCTGGCCACCTGAGCTGCTGCCTCTTTCTGTTCTCAGAGAGATTAGGGTGCAAGAAGAAATATACCCTGTAGTTTGTTCCTTGTGTAAAATTGCTTTTATGCTGAATGCAATACGTTACAGGATAGAAAGGCTCCTGCAAGAGCATGACTCTCTTGACACATTACGGCAGAAGGAGGCAAGGAGAGAAAAACAAGCTCTGCAGCCTTTCTGATCACCAACAGGGGGTGGAATCACTGGGGGCAGCAAATGACTGCCCCAGGGTTTCAGGTGGGGGTCTCCAGGCCTGGGAGTGCCTGTGGGGGTGGCACTTTTGTGCTCACCACCTTTCCCTCGGGTAAAAGGGACTTGCTTCTGTTCTCCATATTCAGGCACTGTGAACTTTGTCCTTTAGTTTCTCCCCACTCAGGGTTACCCGGACATTTCCCACTTGCCAGGACTCATCACACCCCAAGGTGATCACTCAAGAGGATCCTCAGTTGCCCTGAGTTGGAAGTACAGACTGCGTGAGTCATGTCCAAGGGCACAGGATTGGCACAGATCGTCCAGATGGGAAAAAGGTGAATGGACAGCTTTCCCTGGATTTACCCAAGGTGGTGTCACTGTGTCAGTTCACAGTTGACTTGAATGAACGCGCAAGTCATGCGTGAACCTTCCAGAACATGACACGCTAGAGATGAACAGCTGTCGGGACAGAGTTAGCAGTGTCTGTGTCTTCTCCCATTACTTTTTGGAGCAAACTTACGCAGGGATCAATGAGGATGCTTAGATACATGGCAAGATATTCACTGGGGGATTTATTCCTCCTAATTTTTAATGCATCTGTCTGATCACATCTCTGTGGGCTCCCATTATAGTATCTGGAGACAAAGTGGCACTTTCAGGTGTTCTTTGCTGGCCTATTTTAGACTTCAGGACAAGATTAATGGTGGCTTGGGCTCTGTTGCTTATACTGATGAGAGCTTCAGTGACTGCAGAGGGACGCGTGTAGCCAGATGAATCCCACCCCCCAGTAATAGCGGGATGCAGAGGACATTACACACTGACAAATAGCTAGACGGACGGTTAGATTTTCACCATTTTCTCAGAGTTATTACTTCATATTTTCAGCAGACAGCGCAGGTTACACCTGCTTCTCATCGGAGTGTGTTGTTTACAGCCATAATGGATTAAATTTTAGCTCCAAATTTGTTGTATAAGAGCTACATCATGGCAACAGCCAGGAAATATTACAGAGCCATCAGCTGCATTGTGACCATGGCTGAAATTCAGCCACCCTTGAAGTACAACTATTTGACACTGTACAAAGCTGTGTTGTAGGAAGCAAATCAGGAAATAATTATTCCTTAATAATGTCTTCAGTTCGAGCTTTAGAGGAATTTGGTGAGCTCAGTGTAATTACCTTCATTGGAATTGGACCAAAACTTTCTTTAAGGGCAAGAAAGCTAGTTTGTACAGAAGGCAAGACATTAGCTTTATGTTTCATTCCAAATTAAATCACTGAGATCACATCTCTGCCATTGCCAGGAGAAACAGGAGAGGATTTTACTCCCAGCATTGAAATCAGCCCAGACTGTGAGCACCAAGGGGGGGCAGTTCTGCAGAGTCACGGACAGGATCATCCAGCAAACATCGTAGCTCGGGGAGCTGACAGCCAAACGCCACCATCTCCGCATGGGTTAGCGGGGCCAGCGAGAGAATGGAAGGGCTATAATGAAAATAAGTGGTGATGAGGGTCCTCAAACACTGGGACAGGCACATGGAGCGGCAGTGGGACCTCCATCCTTGGAGATATTCAGACAGCGACAGCACAAAGCCCTGAGCAACCTGGTGCTGGCCCTGCTTTGACCAGAGGTTGAACCAGAGACTCGCAGAAGTCTCTCCTGACCTCAGATCCTACCTCCTGCTTTGAGGTAGGAGCTGAGAAGAGCCATGATTTCTCCACAGCTGGAGGATCAGATCAAATATAGGCTAATGGGGCAAAGAGGACCCTGCAGCCATAAGGGCAGGGGATGCATCACCCAGGGAAATGGCAGAGGTTGTTAACCCAGAGGAGGAGTGAAGCTGTGTGCGTGGTGTCAGGCATCCACTCGCTCATCATCAGGGCAGAGAAGAACATGATGAAAAGGTCGCTGGCTCAGAGCAGCCAGGAATATCAGAGATCATTCAGAGATAACAATTTCGCTTTCTGCTAGGATAGGTAGCTCAGCTGCTGTTTGTCGTTTCCCTGAGATATCCCTCTGACAGCACAGGCCCCTGACAACTGCTGCAAGAGAAAACAAATGTATAAAACTACTTTTGTTGCAATTTAATTATCGTTTCTCCCTGGAAGGCTGCCAGCAAGCCTGGATTGTGTGTGGTCTAAAGATATGGTCCCTTTCTTCCAGCAGGCTTTGAACATTGATAATGGACAGTGCCTGTATTTACTAGTGTCTCTCGAGACTTTTTCACCAAGGGCCAGAGTCCGGGGAATTACGTATGCCACTGCTGAAAACCACCAATGTCAAAAAAGAGAACACATCTTGTTTTGATCAAGCCCACATCGCAACTGTGGCAGGAGCTCCTAACAACCCAAAACCAGATCAGGGCCACTGTGGGGCTTGCACGGTTCAAGATCCTAAGGAGACCCAGTTTTCTTCTGTACCACTGCCCAATTGTCCCAAGTCTATAGACAGGGACTCCAACTGAGAGATGTTCCAGCACATTTGCAGAGTACTTTGCATCAGCAAGTAAACCCAACGCTCAGTGCACTTCTTTGCTCTAAAGGCCGTTGTGTGATTTACAGAGCTCAGCTTGTCCAAGCACGCCACCCACTCCACATGTGCAAAGCTACAGCTGCATTTAGGTACATAAACGGGACATCGGCTGACAGCACAGCTGCATCGCTTCAAAACTCCGGCCAGAAGAGCTTGGGATCAGACCTCTAGTGATGCAGTCCTGCCTTTTTGACACACTCAAAAGAGCATCATTGTATACAGTAGAGTGAGTGCACACACTAATGCTGAGTTCTCTAATGAAGTGTTGCCAGGCTTGTGTTTGCTGGACACTTCTGCTCTCACTTCCCCATCGGTCACCGAGAGCCTCACTGCTGCATCAGTAGGAAAAGGGAGAAGAGCATAGCGAGAGAATGGCTGTACATGGTCACATGAAATCCATCTGCCCTAACATCCTGCCTCCAAATGACAACCACCCAGACTGGGAGGAGATCCATGTCCTGCTGCTGGTCCTGCCCTCTGCAGTCTACCATGAGCTGGTTTGAGAAAAAACAGCAAATGCTGGGTTTTTTGTTTGTTTTTGTTTTTGTTTTTTTTTTTCCTTTCTTGCCTCTCTTAAAAAGCATAATGGGAGAAGCACCTGACCCTGTTAATCTCATTTGCAAGGCAGGTATCTCCTCTGTTTCCTCCAATGTCCAACCCCTTTTTCCTATCCTACCCCACCCTCCTTCACTTGTGGTTTCAGGCTCTTTCCCCTCCCCATTTGAGGTCTCACTAAATGATGAGACTGTCTGCATCTGGTGAGATCCTACATAACCAGGATGAATGAGGAGGGTAGCAGTGACTGTGGGACCTGCTTCCTCTCTCTTCTCTGTACATGTCTCCAAGCAGGGTGCACTTGAGCATGTCCAGAAGCTCCCTTGATGCTTTCCAAGAGAGCTTCCCTACCCTGGCTCTGGTGTTCTCTTTGTCTGTCTCTGAGCCTGTCACCTTCATGCTCTTTTCCTTTTTTTCTTACTGCTTATAGTCACCTCTGCTTTCTGAACTCTCCTGAACTATCCAGTTGCTCCTCATACAGAAATCATTCCAAGACCTGTTGTGCTTTTCTCCACCTTTTTCAGCTGTCCTGTATCTCCCGTTTCAGAGGAGAGGGAGCAGAACGGCACACAGTATTTGGGTAGAGGTTTATCTGTCCTCTCCTGTCCTTTTAATTCTATAATTTGATTTGCTTTTTTGTGTTCTGAGCCGATGTATTCATGGAACTAGCTGTTATAATCTCACTGCCTCACTCCTCAGCGACAGTAATCAACTTGAAGCCCATCGACAGAGATGTGTAATTAGTGTTTTCCCCCATGCACTTGACTTTACATTTACGTACATTAAACTTCACCTTCCATTTTATCACATTGTGCTTCTATAATTCTTTCTCCTCAGTCCCCTGAGCAACAGCGCCTCAGCAGCAAACCGCTCCCCAAGCACTTGTGCTCTCCTCCAGATTATTTATGAGAAAGCTGAGCAGCACAGACCCTGGCACAGAAACCCAGGCAGCTCCTGCTGGCATCCCTCCGCTGTGACGCTGACCGTTCAGTGCTAACCCCTTTGCTGTCTTTCAGCCACGTATTCATCTACATGAAGATCTTCACTTTTCTTCCTATGGCAATGAAATTTCTCTGAAAGCCTCTTGTGAGGAACCTTACTGTGGGCTCTTCAGACTGTGAGTAGATCGTACCAACCAGGTTTCCTCTGGGATGTGACTGTGGGCTCCTTCAGTGGTGTTCACAGTGGTTTGACTTCCCCTGAGAAAAGCTGCACTGACTCTTCCCCAGTATGTTATCTTTAGCCACTTCCCTACAAATGCCTGCAGTCTTTTAGACTTGTTGTTAGTTAAACCAGAAAACCTGAGAAAAATTCCCTAATCCCGTGGTGGTTTTAAACCAGAGGTTGCCTATAACAGCTGTTTTGTCCTTGAGTTCCCTTAGGACTTGTGTGTGAACACTATCTGGTTCTGGGGAGGGTTCCCGACGTTTTATCATTTTGTTCTGTAGCTTTCCTGCTTGCATTTCAATTTAAGTTACATCCTCTGATAAACAGATCCATCTGAGGGGCTTATTTATTCCAAGACAACACCAGGGTCTGCTCAAACCCTCCTTGCCCTTTGCAGTTGATTGGCAGCGTGTATCCTACTGCTGGTATCAAAATGCAGGGCCAGACCTCCAGTGCCAGGCTCCAGCAGGAACGCTTTCTGTTCTGTACAACTTTGATGCTGCAAAACCAGAGGTTCAGGGCCTGAAAATTACACTGACTCAGGGTTCAAGGCTTGCACTAGGAATCTCTCAGAATAGCACAGCCAGGCTGTGAAAGAGCCCATGAAAACTTTACGATGCTCTGTCTTATGATTCACCGGTACCAGCTGCGAATACTCTAACCTAGGGAAGAACTCAGCATCCATTTCCTCCCCTTTGCCTCTTAGTCCTGTTAGGTTAAAAGATGCCAGGCTGATAAATTACCATTGTATTAATTTAATATTATGTGGAGATTCATAAATACTTGACTACCACTATGGAGTCCATGTATCTCTCTGATGAATGGAGAGTTTCTGCTCCAGAAAACTTGCCATCAAATCATATGCTTTGAGAATGCAAACGAGCACTAATGTAGCAGGCAGCAGGCTGGCTATGGTCAGTGGTTTTGACTGTCACAGCACTGGGGGCTTTGGAGGAGGGATATGAAGGGTTCGTAATATCTTCCGAGAGTGGATGATGGGGGTTTAATAATACATAGTGGAGGAAGAGTTAATTCATGATGTATTTAAAGAACAACTCTGAGCAGGCCTAGCTGCAGGGAATTAAAGAATGGACTGAGCAAATGAGTGATGGAGAGGGAAATGCTCAAAGATGCAACGGTGCCAGAGTGATTGAAGAGAAGGATCCTGCAGAGCTCGTGGGGCTGAGATTGTGGCCTCCTGGTGACAGAGTGTTTCATGGGCACATCCCTCATTGGCATATGAGATGATGGATGAAGGCACGGCGGAGTGGACAAACACTGCTGGGCAGAGGCTGAGCAAGAAAGAGCAGAGGCCAAAGGCTCAGCACCATCAGAGGCAATAGGAAACCGCAGCAGCAATGGAAGGGGTAAGGACAAGATGTAATTTTGCAGTTACACCACCCAGAAGCCAGCAGGGCGAGTTTCAGCCTGTGTTGTTGGTGAATACAGCTGAGTACAGGGAAGCAGCCTGACTGTATCTGTCTTTCTCATGCAGCATTTGCACTACCCTGTGAGCTCGCGGCATGCCAGCTGAACACAGGAGGGAGTGTTCAGTATTTCGGACGAGTAAACTCCTCTTGCTTTATGCTTATGCCTTCCTCACCTCAAGTTCTCTTATCCTTCTACTGGCTGGGTCTCCCTCCTTCAGCCTCTGCTACCCAGTCTCGATGTCAGGAGAGTCAGGAGGAGCAACTGCAACCGTAATGTCAGCGTTAAGGACGGTAATATATTCCTCTTGCTTTAGCTTGTTTGCTGCCTTCTTTTATTAATTAACTTT
The DNA here is from genome assembly GCF_000699245.1 of Pterocles gutturalis. NCBI lineage: Eukaryota > Metazoa > Chordata > Aves > Pterocliformes > Pteroclidae > Pterocles > Pterocles gutturalis. The sequence goes on from NW_010110650.1 coordinate 60,769, forward strand.
CCCAGCTCAGAGACCTCCTGGGAGAAGCCAAAAATAATTGGACCACTTCATTTGCTTTCTAGGAACTGCTTACTAACGCTAAAAATCCCCCAAATCTTCTAAAATATGAATCAGAACAGAAGTTTCCTTGGCAGAAACAGCTGAACTGCAGTAGCCCCTGCGTTCAGGTCTGCATGACTGGCTCACCACGGGCTCTTCCCACAGGAAGCGGCAAAGCCACTTGGAGATAAGGTGGAGACAACCAGAACTGTGCTCTGCTAAAGGAGGCATTGAACTGCCCTTCAGCAGCACTGAATGATGCTCTGAATCATTTGTCTCTTTCATTTTCCTCCCATTTCATATGTGAATTCAATTTCCCCCTTATAAGCAGACGATGTGACCTGGATGTCCCATTCCACGCACAACAGCCCCTGGCCTTGCCCCGGGGCCAGTGCAGCCACCTTCTGCCGTCAGATATGACCTAGCTTGTCCAAATATTCCTGCTCAGAGGGAGGTGGCTCTGCTGAAAGGATAAGATCTCCTCAACCTTTGCCTTCTGGGAACTGAAGAGGTCCCTTCATGGTGATGTTTCTGGAGTGGGTTAGCCAAGGTGGTGTTAAAGCCAAAAGATTTTGTGCATGTTCCAACTAGTCCTTTGAGACCTGGGTTTTGTTCCCACATCTCTCACTTTGTCTTCTAGATCTAAACACTTGGGGAGCCCTCGATGCAATTCAGTTAATCCGGGAGACTTTTACCCCTTCCTCCCAGACTGCAGACAGATCCTTTGTGGTTTCAGTCCTTGCAAGTTGGAGGGTACACTCTGAGGCTTGCTCCTCCAGACAACAGTGGAGACAGTCACATGTGTGACATGCCACAGGGAATGCTGGAGAAAACAAACCCTGGAGATTTCCAGACAAGAAGGCACTGTGCACTGTGCAGAGGATGATCAAAATGGACCCTGCAAAGATTGCATCCATGAACATGGATTTCTACTCAGCTGAGGCATCTGACAGAGTCACTTGCAGTATCCAGCTTTTAAAGACTCTGTCCGGAGTCTTCTGTTGGAATAAACAGCCCCCAAGTACCTTCAAAGGAAGAGTTTGCACAGTTTGCAAAGCAATTCTTGGAGATTATCACCACAACAGCAAGACAAGTTCTGAAAGAAGAATTTATCAGGTTCA